>NC_042495.1:95160222-95177488 GCF_005508785.2 Acyrthosiphon pisum
GGGGGTGCTAGGGGTGCGAAGAACCCCTTGGCCCCTCGTTAAATCATAAAAATGGGCCCCCGGGTCAGTGGCCCGAACTATTTGGAACTTTTTTCTTTTAAGGTGTCACAAAGTGGTATCTTACTATCTTATTATTTAATCAAAAAATAGAAACTAATGAATACATTAGAATCATAATTATTATTATAATATAAAACAAAGCCCTAACTATATTTATAACAAAATATTAAAAATAATAATTTCTAATGGCAGGGGGCTGAATTATACCACTAATACCATATTTTCGAAATTCTTAATTTTGCTGATGGTTTATTGCATTTAAATTGGGACAAAAAAGAAAATAAATGGTTTTAAGAGGTTGCATACCATTTTGCTCCTTAGTCCTCACGATATGTGGGGACTATCACTACAGTGTACAATGTGTTCAATGCTCTTCACCTATCTGTAAGCAGTATAGCAGTGTATACCTATATACATATTATATTATTAACTGCATAACATAATGTATTTAGCTAAAAACAACAAGCAATATGTATTAAATGACGTATTGGTACATGAGCATGATCGCAACTAGGATTAAAATTCTGGTGGGCTACAGCCCACCTAACAAAATTATTAATTTAAAATAATCTATAAGCAGCTTATATATCTAAATAAATAAGGAATGTTTTTTGGAGGGGTCTGAATCGTAGTCAGGGGGAGTGGGGGTGCTAAAGCCCCTCCCCACTACTATAATTACGCCTCTATACTTGGGCCCTATTTATTGGTCGCACACCCACCAATATGTACCAAGTTTCGGCACTGCATGATGGCTAATCGCAGAATTAAGAGCATATGATTTGCCATCGGTAATGAATTAATCACCAGATTGTTTATTTTATTATTAAAATTATATATAGTCAGAATAAATTGCAAGTGAGCCGATGTCGCTGTTAATTTAAAGCAAACATCGTTTATTAACAAGCCAGCAAGCAAACCATCATTATTATTATTATTGATATACCTGCAATACTAAACTTACGTTATAACGCGGTGGTATACTATTGTATTACAATATTTTAACGATGATTTATCTATCGATCTGCATTATATACTGTTGTACTCGTTTTATACTTTTATAGGTGAAATATTTTAGATTCTGATGTCCGTAAACAGCTCAAAACTGGTCAAATAATTTTCAAAATTGTATGGTGTATAGAAAATGCAAATATAAACATTCAGTGAAAATGTCAAGTATCTACAATCATTCGTTTTTTAATTACAATTAAATATGAAAATCGTTACATGAGAAATCGAATGAATATCAAATATTGTAAAAATATGAATTTCAAACGCTCATAAAAATTTAATTTGACTTTCTTGTAGACATTTTTTTTTATTGATAAAGGTAGACAAACTTATGAGGAATTTTGTATTACATTTTCAAATCGTGGATTTAAAAAGAAAAATTTTTATGAATTTCTAACTCAAAATAATTTGTAAATTTTCGTCATCTTTACGTATTTTTTCAATATTTTCAATATTTTAAATGCTTATAAAAAAAAATAGTGACTATGAATTTTTAATTTTTTCATCTGCCTTCTATTAAATTGTCAAACTTTTTTAACCAACAAATAACATTTTATTGATATTATAGAAAAAAAAACTTAAAAAAATGGAAATTAAAAATGTCCGTAAACAGCTCAAAATATCTGGAAAATGTTATGGTTTATAAAAAATTCCAATATAAACATTCAGTCAAAATTTCATGTACCTACGGTTATTTGTTTAAGAGTTGCACTAAAAACTAAAATTGATTTTTTTGAAAACAGATTTTGCGTAAAAATTCCCATTTTTCCTTAATTTTTCTTTTGTTTTTCACGGCGCTTTTGAAAACTTTTTTACTTTTGACCCCCCAAAGTACGAACTAGATTCACTTTCCTAACAGAAAACATACTGTTGAAGGAAATCTAAGCATTTTTAATGTCCTAAAAGGTGATGGGAGACACAAAAATAAAAAATAAAAATAAACACACATCATTATAAAATCAATACATTCATCGCTTCGCTCAGAATCTAAAATAAGTTTGAAATCGATATTAAAAATCGAGTTTGAAATCGATTTCAAACTCTGATAATAACATTCTTTATAATTTGCTTTATTTTTAATCGATACCTACTAACACAACGAACGGCTTATTTATAAAAGATACCTACAACCGAAATGTATTGCGATAAGACACGCAGTCGTCATATCTGGATTAAAGAATACACTACTCGTAGGACGCCATCATCTCGTTGAATTCGGCAACGTTTTGTTTTCAAACACGCAGAAATCGAAAAACACTTACGACTACGATATACCTAATAAGCGACGGTAAGTACGTACCTACTTCCCTGCTTCATAATAATATTTTTAAAATAAATTACACTAATTTTTTTTTAAATCCTTTTTTTAGTTGTAAGTGAAACTTATGTATTATAAAACCTCAGTGCTTGATTTGGAAAAAAATATAAAAGGGGTGGGTGTTGGATGAAAAAGCGTTCCACACAAAATGAAAATATTATATTGTTATATAATTGAGTACACGCAGTCCTGTAAAGTATTTAAGTAAAAGTATTTGAGTAAAAGTATTCAAATACTTTTTTAAGTATTGAATAACTTTTTAAATACTTTCAGCATGAAGTATTTTGAATGGTATTTTAAGTACTTTTTTTCGTATTAAATATTTTTTGGTATTGAATACTTTGGTTTTTTATTTCTAACATTTTATTTTTATTCGAAATAATTGGTTGGAAAAATATTATTGTCAACTACAATAATAGAATAATAGTTTTATTTAATATTCTGTATTTCTGTGTTAGCCGAAGCCCAAAGGTTTGTGAAAACCAGATTTCTAAAAAAAGTTATTGAATATTGAATAACAATATTCCCTTTAAAACTTTTAGATAACTATTAGATTACCTACTACCTATGTGTTTATATTACGATAATAATAAACCCACTTTAAAAACCAAAAGTATTTGAAAAGTATTCCAAATACTTTTTCAAAGTATTTGAGTAGTATTTGAAATACTTTACAATTAAAGTATTTGAGTAGTATCTTAAATACTTAAAAAATATGTATTTGAGTATTTACTCAAGTACTTTTTAAAAGTATTCTTTACAGGACTGAGTACACGTTATATTACCGTGGGTGCTTCGCCCCCACGGACCCTCCGAAAGTAGCAATAATCGCACCAAAACAATATTTATTTATTATGATTTAACAATATTCAATTTATTCTACAAATTATATTATATATATAAAGAAAAACACTTAATTATTAATTATTTTTTTTAAAACATAAAATTGGTAAATTATTATTAATAAATTATGCAAGAAACAATAGGTCCATAAATGTTGAAATGAACCATCTTCGTTTTTGTTTTGTGATGCATAGTAAAATTTCGAAATGATCGACGGTAAGTACCTATACCTACCTGTTTCATAATAATATTATTATAATAAATTACGCTCAACTTTTTTTTTTAAATGTACAATGTTCAAAGTTTTTTCTATTGGTTTATATATTATTGATGATCTCGCGTAACAGCAGGTCAGGGTCGGGTAAAAAAAAAGCACGCGTTTTCAGTTTTATTATCTACGGTGTTCGTTTATAATATTAACCAAACGCCTCAGTTGCGCATTACTTAGTAAAGTACATAATATTAAGTAGTCTACTATACTTAGTAGAAAGCGATGCTTTACTTTTTAAATTAATTTTTTTTTTATCCGAGAGAAAAGATAACAATTGGCATCATGGCCTTTGCGGGGAGTTTATTGTTTTTAACAAAATGTTTTACAATACTTGCGGGGATGGCATTTTTTTTATATAATAAAAATAATACAACAAATTAATTAAAGCAATATTAATTTAATATTATTTATTATATTGTACAATTTATCATAAATACAAACTATATAATCTACTTTTTAATAATCGGTTTTTTAACATCGATATCCAGCCAAAACACTTGTATAAAAGTTTCGAATTTAGTTTATTATTAAAAATGTTTATGAATTATTTGAAAAATAATTTATGTTATTTTGAGAAATTTGAATTTTAAAAGTTAAAAAAAATTTTACATTGCTTTTATTATACTATTTGTTAATATTTAATTATTTTAATAGTATAGTCATACTACAGCTGTAGTACAAGCTGTAATAAACAAATACCTATATAAATAATATATATGCAAATTTGTAAGTTTTTATCAAACACTCGTTGCAAGTGGTGTATTTATATATTAATACGTCGCGTGTGCGTTTAGAGTATTTGTGCCGTTTTTGTCTAAATTAATAATTAGGTACTATCAAGTATCAATATTCAATATCATACCATGCTGTACACTTAGTGTAAATAATCAATCAGTTTAAATTGTAGTTCAATTTTTCATCCAACGTCACGTATAAAATTAAAAACTTTTACAGACTATAAGGCCGTTAAAGATAGTTAGATTTGCGAACCTTGCAATGAAAAACTGAGCGAAAATGTTGTTAACTTGCTTAACCACGTAAGAAATTAGAAAACGATCTTAAGGGGCCTCGTAAATATTAGCTCAAAATTTGACAAAATTAAAGTTATTTTACGTTGTCCGATTTTGATTCAGAAAAAAAATTTGAACTCGACAGAAAATTGTCAATAGATCACATTTTACAAAAATAGTAGATACATGCAGTTTTTACTGAATGTTTATATTAGCATTTTCTATAGACCATACTATTTTCAAAAGTTCACATGTTGAAATATATTTTATCGGCATATGAAATTTTTGATAATTTGTTATTTTGTAAATTAATGTCGATAGAAAAAAAGTTGCTTTGGTCAAAATGTTGTAAAAGTAGTACAAGGTTCTTCGTAAATTGTTTATAGTGGAAATTAAAAAAAAATTTGAACGTAAAACCGCAATAATTTTTTATGAGCCTTCGAACTCCGAAGTAAAAATCTCAAAAATTGTAAATTATTTTGTGTTAGAAATTAATAAAAATTTTTCTCTTTATAGGTATCTAAGATTTGAAAATGTAATACAAGTTTCCTTAAGAGTTTGTCTACCTTTATCAAAATATCATTTATATAAATGTCTCCCGAAAAGTCAAGTACAATTTTTATGAGCGTTTGAAGTTATTTTTATTCTATAAATACCAATACAATTTTATTTGTTGGGTAAAAAAAGGTTGAACATTTAATAGAAAGCTCTAAATATATTGTTTCCAAGACAGATCAAAAATATTAAAAATACATAGGCACAATTGTTTTTAAAGTATTAAAGTTCGAATTTTGGTAACATTTATCAAATTTAAAGTTTAATAATTATTTTGTAGTTAAAAATGTATAAAATGCTCAACTTTTATACCTAATGTTTGAAAAATTAAAACAAGGTTCAACGTAAATTGGTTATATTTAAATTACTTTATTTATAATAATATCATCAAATATACTTAGTAATATACTAATATCATAGGTTGACTGACCGTCTATACGCACAGAATCGTTTTTTTTATACAATGATATTATTTCATTGAATTCAAATTTTACACTATCCATTACAGTGACCCACTTGTAACCTACTGTACAGCAGAGTGAAACCCAGTTGCCCACCTTTTTTGTCTTTAAGTGTCAATAAAATTTTATTTGTAGGTCAAAAAGTTTGAAAAGTAAATACAAGGTTCCTCACATATTGTTATGATATCAGTTTGAAAATATTAAAAATATGTAGGTAATATTTATATCACAAGCATTTAAAGTTTCAATTTCGACAAAATTTATCATATTGAAAATTTACACATCATTTTGCAGTTAAAAATTTGTAAAATGTTCAATTTTTATAGCTAAGGATTAAAAATTTAAAATGCAAGTAGTTCATACTGTAACCAAAAAATCTAAAATTAATATTTAAACAAAGTTTTTTTAATAGTTTTTTTAAGTTCAAATTGGAACCAAATTAGATATTGAAATGAAGAATAATGATTTTGTATCAGTCATGAAATCTCTATTATATTATTTGATGATTAAAGTATATTGTACGATAGCTATTGATTATTAAATATAATTAATAACTATTGCAAAGTGTTAAGTGTAAATTAATAAAAGTTTTTTTTTAATATACCTATTTCAGATCGAAAAAAATGGATCTATCTACAAATTTAGAAGCATTACGCTCGGCAAATCATGATTTTTCATTTTCTTTGTACAAAGTAAAGAAGTAACAAATATTTTTTCACTGTAAATATTGTTTTATCTAATATATTTTTAATAGGAAGTGGCCAAAACTGAAACAGGAAATATTTTCTATTCTCCATTCAGTATCCACGTGATTATGTTTATCGCTAGTATTGGAGCAGTGGCAAAAACATTTGATGAAATGGTAGCCACCATTCATCTAAATGAAACTACTTATTCACTGGAAGCATACAGACAATTATTGGAAGAATTAACAGTGAGTTTGTAATTTGTTTATAATACCTCATTATTTTATGTATTTTTATTATGTACTTACTGTTGTATTAAACGTTTGATACAGGTATAAGTTAAAAGGATGTAGTAATAAGAAATGTTAGTAAATAAAAACTAGTTTAAGAAAGCAATTATAGGTAACATGAAATATTTATTTTAGGTTCAATATTTTGAGTTGAGAATTTATAAAAATTTAAATTTTTAAATCTGAGATTTGAAATTAGTTTTTTTTTCTATAAATATCAATACTTAGGTACTCCGGTGCTTCTAATGTAAAGCTCCTTCATGTCTTTCACTGTCGTTTTCATCATTATGCTAAATATTTTACTTATTGTGCCCCCTAGTACAGATTGTAAATATTCATTAAAATAAATGATAAAAAAAAATGTATCAAATTATCACAATTTTATTTGTTGGTTCAAAAAGCATGAAACATTAATAAAAGGCTCTTGATATATTGTTACAATAGCAGATGAAAAATATTAAAAACACATTATCACGTTTTTTTTTTTATTATTATCATTTAATGTTTAAATATTGATGTAATTTATCAAATTGAAAATTTACAAACTATTTAGTAGTTAAAAATTTATAAAACGTCCAACTTTTAAAGCTCAGGATTAAAAATTTAAAACAAAGTTCCACGTAATTCGTAAATAGGTTAAATATTACTTTATTCAAAATAATATCATCAAATATACTTAGTATAGTATCATAGGCTCACTGACCGTCTTCGCTCATAATCGTTTTTCTTATATAATGATATTATTATATCATTGAATTCAAATTTAACAGAATCCATTACAGTGACCCACTTGTAATCTACTGTACCTACAGCAGACCTACACCCACTCTCCCACCTTTTTTGTTATTTAGTTTATTTTTTTCTGGACAGATGTTGTATTTTTTACATCCAAATTTCCTACTTTCTAGTGGATTTTTCTAACATTTCCTTTCATATGAACGTTGTCCTGAAAAATACGAACATGACAAAAAAAATTTGTGAAATAGGTTCAGCCGTTCACGCGTGATACTACAACCAAGGAAAATAGGATCCATATATATTAATTATTTACTTATCTTATAATAATGAAATTAAGGCAATGGAATATTAAGTTTTTCCCGAATATCATAGTAATTTTTTTTTGAATTCTAGTCTCATAATGATTTTTAAAACTTTATGAAACTAGTAGTTAAAACTAGTTAAAATTATTAGGTAATGGCTTTTTTTTTTAAATATTTATGTGTAGTACTTTAATACTATTTTAGAATGAAAATGATAAGCTGAAACTCGCAACCGGAACGTTTGTCGATACAGCATATAATGTTAAAGATAGTTTTGTGGAAAACTCTAGAAAATATTTAAAATCTTCTTCGAAAAAATTGAATTTTAAGAATGACCCAGAACGACAGCGCCAATATTTAAACGATTGGGTTTTAAACGAAACCAATAACAAAATCAAAGATGTATTCCCCACAGGTTATAAACTTATATAATGTGTTAACTGTTTATTATTAAATATAAATAATGTAAGCAATAATTTATTATTTTTCCAATTTTTTTTTACAGACTCTATTAATCATGACACTGCCTTAGTATTGGCAAATGCTGTATATTTTAAAAGTGCATGGGCACATCAATTTACACGTTGTATAGACGGCTCTTTTTATGTGACTCCAAGCAACGAAGTAGCAGTAAAAATGATGATTCGCGAACATGGGTTTCAATACTATCATGATGATCTTCTACAATTCACCGCACTTGAATTACCCTATGAAGTATAATAATATTGCTTTATAAATGTAAATTTAACAGTTTGAAAAATATAATATTTTGTATTTTAGAACCATTCTTTTAAAATGATAATTTTATTACCTGATGCTAAAGATGGGTTGAATACACTGGAGAATAACTTTTCAAAAATTAATTTACATGAAATTTCAAAAAATATGACCCAGCATTATATCAGAGTCAAATTACCTAGTTTTAAACTAGAACAGTCACTGCAATTAAAAGAAACATTATCCAATGTAAGTATCTGCCTATATGAACGAAATAAGTCTAAATTTAATTATTTATTTAATATTTTAGCTGGGAAGTCCAACCATGTTTACACGGGCAGCAAACTTTTCTAACATTGTAGAAGACGGTAATATTTATGCGAGTAAAGTTGTGCACAAGGCATATATTGATGTAAATCAATACGGAACTGAGGCTGCAGCAATTACAAGTATTAATAAAGTTTCCTTTTCTTACCGGGGTTTAGTTATCGTTACTTTTTGGTGGAAAATATTATTTAATAGTTAATATTGTTGCTGTAATAGGGATGTCAAAAGTTCCATCATTACGTGCTAAAATATTAACCTGGTTTTTTTTCATGTGTGCCATGCAGTTATGAAATTTAATATAATATATTTGTGAATGAATAAAAAAAAAATGTGGGCTAATATTTACTATTAGAAAATATGTATAATATAACAACATTTTTCATTTTTCAATTAATTGCCCTCAGTAGTTAACATTCAATATTTTTCTTTACCACGTATATGCCATCCACACATTTTAGATCTATTATATTCAAGGTGTAGCAGAAAGACCTGACGAAAAAAAAATGCTACTTCAACCGTTGACAAAGCTAGTTGACAATGCTAGTTCAACGTATGACAAAAATTGTTAAAATTATATGATTAGTAAATAATTTAAGAAATATACTCATGTCAACAAATTTCCAAAAAAAAATATTTTGAAAAAAGTAATTACGTTCCAAATTCATTTAATAAAAAACTATTAATATTTTAAAAAATTCTAAAAAATAAACTATTTGACTTAGATAAAAGTTTTTGATATCAAAATTGTTCTTATAATCAGATTCAGAAATTGGCTATATTGAATATATCCAAAACGATTTTAATCAAATTTAAATTTTTTGATTTTCGGTGTTAAAAAATAAAAATAATTTTTTGTATAATATTTGTGTTGTGCGAGTGACTATAAATCATATATAAAATACATTTTAAATTTTGATAAGAACAAAAGTTATTCCAAAAGTCAGTTGTTTCCGTTACATCATGTATATATTACCTTCTCCCCGAAATGTATACCTATAATAATTTTAAAATATAAAACTTTCAATTTGGCCTTAATACCTATCTACCTATTGTAAAAGATATTATCTAATTATAACATTTGAAATGTTATTAGAAATGGAATTCATCCCAAGGCGTGCAAGATCATATACAGATTTCATTGTTGATCATCCATTTATGTTTTTTATTTCGACTAGATATAATACTATTATATTTGTAGGTCGAATGACCGCAATTATTAATTAATTGGTCAATTTATCAATTGATTAATTTATTAAAGTTTTTTTAATTAGATATTTAATTTTGTCAAAAACTCAAGGCAAATGTAAAACAAATCAAATTTAAAGATTTCAATCTTGATTATTGAAAAAAATTGTGTATTACCTTTACTTATTAGTTATATTATTACTGTTTTTTCATATAATAGAAATTTAATAAAAAACCTTGAATAAAATTCATAAATTAACATTAAATTTTTTGAAATTATATATATTTTTTAATTTTGCAAGTGTTATGCACTTCAGTTACCGATTTAAATTTTAATGTATTCAGCGTCACATATGCATAGTTTAATGTTATGTCTTTCGTGTAGCTTAAACATAAAAGTTAAAATAATGTTATATATCTACTGCTGTATTTAGAAATTATATGATGTACCTACCTATATAATATTAAATTGAAACAAGTACAATATATTTTTATATTTAAGTTTATAAATGTATTTTGGTTATATTCAGACATCAGTCACATACCAATAAATAATTACAACTTGTACTTCGGCGTGAATTTACAAATTATTTAGATATTATATTATTTATCATTTTGTGCTGCAAGTTTGGTTGGGACTGTTATAAGAAAGGAGAGTAGTGGATTTATGAGAGCATGGAAGTCACTGATAAATTTAGATAATAAGGTACCTGTGTCTGATTGATTGTTGTTAGATTTTGGTAGTTCTTGGTTTGAGGTTATATTTTTATATGTTCTATTGTGGGAAGATTGAGGGGTTGGATTTCGTCAAAGGAGTCGCTTGGGTTTTTGGATTGGATTAGTTGGTTCGCAATTAGATTTGCGTAATACAACATTATGCTCCCGGCCCGATGCGCAATATAATATGTATAATATTGTAAGTACTAAGTACATAATTTTCTAGTGGAAAATGTTAAATGCTCATTAATATGGTTAATATTAATGTAATAATTGTATAATAAATAATTTAATA
Source organism: Acyrthosiphon pisum (assembly GCF_005508785.2). NCBI lineage: Eukaryota > Metazoa > Arthropoda > Insecta > Hemiptera > Aphididae > Acyrthosiphon > Acyrthosiphon pisum. Next base: position 95,171,006 of record NC_042495.1, read on the forward strand.
TTATGTATAATTATTTGGTACTTAACAATTTATGAAATCGAATCCACGATTGATGCCGTCCAATTAAAACATTATAATATTTTATAATAATTGATTACCTCATGCGTAATACACTATTGCGTGTACCCCCCCCCCCCCCCACCACTTTTTTCGTCCATAACATTCTGCAAGTAGTTGCCGCTAACCGAGAAGTTGAAAGTAGGAGCGGATCGGAGCACAATGATTCTGTACCAACGTCCAACCTGACCAGGCGCGGCTCCAGAGACTTACAAAGGGGGGGCCATTTTTTTTCAGCTATCACTAAATTGCAAAGGGGACTTAGAGAATATTCTAACCTGGAACCTGTAAGTTTGTCAATAAATAATGTCTTGTATTTACACATTATATTTGGTTTTATTTAATAAAATATTTATACAACAAACTCCAGCCTTCTTTTTTTTTGTTTAGAAAATAATTCTATTATTTCGTCCACTTTCAGATTCGCCATTACTAATAATCGTTAACGTAATAATCGTTATCGTATGTTCGACGCGACGTCGCGACGACGCGGACCGGCGCGGCGGACACATACATTGATGAATAATATTTTGATTATTTTTAGAATACTGGGGGCTTAGGTTTTTCGTGGAAATGTCCTTATGCTGTATGCCATGATACATCGATACTCGATAGTCGATTCGTGTAAACACGTTTATTTATAGTATTATTCTTTTATAAGGACTATACACAGTGTTACAACTAACAGAAAGATATAACAGATTTGTGTAAGATTTACATGTAAATCTGTCATATCTTTCTGTTTACACCCTGTATAATTGACTAAATTATATAGGCACATAAACCGTTCGTCGACAATTTACTATGAAAACGTATTAAAATGTTAAGAGTTTATGACTGTAGTCTGTATAGTGTAATTGAGTATTCACTGTTAATAGTTGTTTCCCCAAATTAGTACAGAGTCCGACTATGACTACGTTCCTATATTATGATACACACCTGACACCTCATATTAATGTCATATTGTTTTTTTAGGCCGCCAAATAAAATTGTTAGGTAGGTAATTAAAATCAAGATTTAATAGTACACAAGGACAAATATGTTAAAAATTAAAATTTTTGAAAAGCCTGGGGGGCCATGGCCCCAGTGCCCCCCCCCCTTGGAGCCGCGCCTGAACCTAACAGGGTTAGTGGTTATTATAACAATATAAATTCTAACATTGATAAAAGGTACCTACAAAATGGGCAATTCGGCCCCTAACAATTTTCATTTATATATGATACTCTTGGTTATAAGACACAAACATTTTACATTTATAAAAGGGCACCCTGCAACTGGGCCACTACTTTTAATAAACTTCCATAATATACCTCTTAGTTGAACAAAATATATTAATATATGAGCGTAACGTAGGGTATATTATTGTTACTACTCCATAGTAGGTATTATTAAAAGGAACCATAAATAATTATGTGTATGGTGTATCTGAATCTGATACTTAACAGTAATCAGATACCTAATGACGGCGCATTTGTATATATGCATCATGTCCAAATATTCACAAATATTAAATGTTTTTTGGAAGTACAATCAAATATATCATTATAATATAATAAAATATTTGAATGAAGTTATATGCCTGGGAATCATATTTTAATAAAAAATAATTATTATCTTAAAAAATAGTTGTTTTATTATATAATATTTATTTATTAATTTATTATTGTGTTTAGTATTTATTACAAATTTACTGTATAATATTATATTATACTATAATATATAATTGTATAATATGTATATTTACAGTGGATTTGGTGAAACTAAAAAAACACAAGACTTTTTTAAACGTAATTTATTAGAGAGATACGTATTCTGGTGAGTGGTGATAAGTAGTATGTGGAAATTTATTCATTAAAAAGTATCAAAATAAGTCATATAATAGGTATGTAGTCAAAATCATGAAAATATGCAAGAAAAAAAAACATTATAATTGATTAATTTCATAAAAAAACACACAATTTGAATTTGATAATTTCCAGTACGTATTCATACATTTATGAAATATTATTATAATTTAAATCAAATGAAAAAATGTATAATCAGGTATCTTATCTTCATTTCAATAACTATTTATAGTGTCTAAAAAATTTTTTTTTATATTTTCCACACGACGAAATATTATTTTATACATTTTCTTTTATGGTCGTGAAGATTAAATACTTGCGTTCGATAACACAAAAGTATACAATCGCAAAAAAATCACGTTCTACCGATACGACCCTAGCACGTACGATTTTAATTTTTGATATCTACCATTAAGTCATCTACAGTATGCTAAAAGTCGGCCTCATATACAAGGACCTATTGTAACATTTATTACGTGATCTGCAATTTGCGAATAACAAATTATTATTTACCCTTAACTATCAGTTGATAGTTGACTGTTATAACGGACGCACGTTCGTATATGCTTCTCGGCTATCTATACAGTTATACGTTTTCTTTTTAAATTGTACTGTCTTTTTTAATTTTACTTTTATACCTCTGTTTTATTTTACTATGGAGGACACTAGTTCTTCTGATGAATTGGACGACAAAGTTTTTAAATCTATCAATGAAATTAATTATCTTAGCGGTAAGTTAGATAATATCTAAGCAATTTAATCTTGATGAAATTCTGACTAAAATAAATCAATTACCTATTGAAACTAAAATTGAACAACTAGGAAAAAAATTTATCTAAATTGGAACTTAATCATACCCGTTCTACTACATTAAATCAAGAAAAAATATTTACTGAGACTAATGAGTAATGACCGTCAGTCTAGAAGTTTCAACGTTATTATATTTAATCTAACTGAAACCCGGTCAAATGCTGACGACAAACTGAGTATTTCTAATATATTTCGTAAAATTGATGTCATTGTTGATTCTATAAATGTTCTACGTATCAGTAAATTATCAAATAAAAATAGGCCTGTTAGAGCTACTCTGCCTACTCAATATGATGCTTTCAAAATTCTAAAAAACAAACGTAAGCTTAAAAACCTGGATTCTTTTATTAAATGCAAGAAAAAACGCTGGTGAAAATGATCTAATTATTAAATATAATAATAATTTATCTGTTATTTCAAAAAACTGATTAAACCCAATTTCAATTTAAATCACTTATAATATATATTAAGAATATCCGTTATTTAAATGGGTACAAAATTGGACGTTTTTTTCGTAATATTTCTTAGTAAATCATGACATTGTCATTATTGAACTGGGCATCTCTTTCAAAATGATTTAAGTATTTAACTACACTATATTTTGGTGTAGTCAAAATAAATTAACATTAAATATTTATAAGTGCAAGTAATGTATTTTACCAGGTCTCGCTCTCCAATTTTAAATGATTATACCATATATAAAATTGTACTTCAACGCGTTTTCAAAATTTGCAATTTGATCGTTATTTTTAACTCAACTCTTTCATTAAATATGCATTATTTAAACATTACAAAAAAACATCTACTACATTAGGATTCAAAAATAGGACTTGTAAAGATTTTTCTAATTCCTATTACTTAAAAATTCTCTATTCTTTTCTGGTGCGTTCTAATCTGAAATTAGATTATTTTAGATTATAATACCGGTAGCCAATTTTTTTCCTTTTCTGTTTCAGTTTCGTAACGGTTTATACCGGTTTCAAGCCCTGTCATACTCTTTCTATATTCGTGACCCTTTTTTGTCTTGGTTGACATCATACTCAACGGACAGAAAGCAAATTAAAAAATTAAAATATTTCACTCTGATCCTTTCAATATTCCATCAGACGTTCCACAAGGATCTTACTTAGACCTTTTTTTTTCAATACCTAATGACTTACATTTTTCTAATTCTTAAAAAATACTTTTTTCCGATGATGATATAAAAAATTTTCGTTTAATAAAATTATATTCTGATTCAGATTTCCTTCAAAATGATTTAACTACATTATCTGTTTGGTGTAATCAAAATAAACTACCATTAAATATTGATAATTAGTCTTAGTGCAAAGTAATATCTTTTACCAGGTTTCGCTCTTTAATTATTAAGGATTATATCATTGATCCAATTGTACTTCATGAAGCAGCGCGTTTTTGAAATTTGCGATTTGGGCGTTACTTTTGACTCAACTCTTTCATTCAATACGCATTATTTAAATATTACAAAAAAAAAATCTACTACATTTGGATTCATAAATAGGACTTGTAAAGATTTTACTAATTCCAATGACTTAAAAATTCTCTATTCTTCTCTGGTGCGTTCTAACCTGGAATACAATTCAATCATATGGTCACCCACCAGTGTTGTTCATAAAAAAAGCTTTGAAACTAGGTATTCAAAACCGATTTATTTGATTTATTTCTTACAAATATAATATCCCTCGTCGACCACAATTAAAATGTACACCGTTATTATTCCTATTAATTAATATGACCAGTCTAGATGAAAGGAGAAAAATCATTGATTTGAAGTTTCTTTATAAAATAGTAAATGGTTATTTAAACTGTCTTGAATTACTCATCTGCTTAAATTTTAATGTCCCTATCATTGTCCGACTAGATCTGCAAAAACGTATTTCATTCCATTTCAAAGAATAAATTATGCACTTGGTTCACATATTAATAGATTAATGAGAGTAGCTAATGAAGTCCAGGTAGATTTATTTAATTGTCATTCTTATGATTTCTTTTGTAATTATATTATTTATTATTTATTATTTATTGTTAAATAAATATTATAAATTATTATTATACTTTATTTATTTATTTATTATTTATTATTACTTATTATTTTATAACTAGTCATGAAAATATAATAACTAGATTTATTAAAATTATTGTCAACAAAATTTTTTTGATCAGTCGAAAGATCCACAATATTTTTATGAGCGTCTGAATTTCACAAATCACTGCGGATATTTAAAAATTATTTTGAATGAGAAAACCATAAGATTGTTTCAATACATATCTGAGATTTTAAAATCTAATACAAAAGTACAAAATACACCATTAGTTTTCATACCTATTGCAAAAAAAAGTCTACATGATCAAATAATTTTTTATTAAATTTACATACCCTGCACTGGCCTAACTATTTCATTTTTGAGTTACAGCAAAAAAAAAAAGATTGTGTCGAAATATTTACCAACAAAAACACTTTGATAATAAACTAATCTGCACCTATCAATTATAGGTATAATTCCGTGATCTAATCCGTCAGAAGATGTATATACTATATAACGAGTCTAAATAATATATTGCTTTATCGTTTATTTGATAAGTGATCAATATAAATAAAACTATCAAATTTGAGATCCCTATTACATAATTCAGTAATAATTATGTATTAAATAATAATAGTTAAAATATACCTTATATGTGTGAATATTAAATTAATTTTTATCTATTTCAGATAATAAAATGAAACCACTCACTACAAATTTAGAAATATTGAGATCAGCAAATCATAATTTTTCATTTTCTGTGTATAAGGTAAAGAATTAATTTTTTTAGTGTACATAAAATACGTTTACCTTAATAAAATAAAATACTTTTACAGGAAGTAGCTAAAACTGAAACGGGAAATATTTTCTATTCTCCATTCGGTATTCATTTGATTATGTTTATGGCTAGTACTGGAGCAGCTTCAAAAACATTTGATGAAATGGTAGCCACTTTACATCTAAATGAAACTTCTTATTCAATGGAAGCATATAGACAATTATTGGAAGACTTAACAGTGAGTTTGTAATAATATATTTAGAATTACTTATTATTTATCAATATGTATTTTTATGATAATATACAAATATACCTAAATATTTGTTTACTGTTTACTAGTTTTTACATTAATGAAATTGAAGGCAATGGAACAATAATCTATTTTAGATTCTGGGTGAAGCGATGAATGTATTGATTTTATAATGACGTGTGTTTTTTTTTAAAACTTTTTTTTTGTGTCTGTCATCATAAAATTTTAGAGCAGTAAAAGCTTAGATTAACTTCAACAGTATATTTCTGATAGGAAAGTGATTCTAGTTGGTACTTTGGGGGATCAAAAGTAAAAATTTCACAGTAGTTTTTAAAAGCGCCGTGAAAAACAAAAGAAAAAGGTGGGTAAGTGGATGTCGCTCTGCTGTACAGTAGGTTAGAAGTGGGTCACTGTATAATGGACAGTATTAAATTTGAATTCAATGATATAATATCACTGTATAAGAAAAACGATTCTGAGCGGAGACGGTATATCAGTCTATGTATTAGACATATATATACTTATCTATGGTATTAAAAAAAATTGACCTATAATAGGTACCTATAATAAATTCCAAATTAATCATATCATAATATCTATTAGGTACTTACTTATAACGCGTTATACATCAACAAAAAACCGTGGTACTATCATAGATATATAATAGTATACTTTAGAAGTTTCAAGTACCCACAAATAATA
>NC_042495.1:95177872-95180206 GCF_005508785.2 Acyrthosiphon pisum
TGTATTTTCGATATTTTTCAACTGATATTGTAACGATATATCAGGAGCTTTGTATTAAATTTATACACTTTTTGGCCCAACAGATAAAACTTTATTGATATTTATAGAAAAAAAAACGAAAAAAATTTAAAACTGAAAATGTCCGTAAACAGCTCAAAAAGAGTCAAAATATTTTCAAAATTGTATGGTGTATAGGAAATGCTAATATAAATATTCAGTCAACATTTCATGTACCTACGGTCATTTGTTTAAGAGTTGCACCAAAAATCAAAATCAATTTTCTCGAAAACAGATTTTGTGTAAAATAAGGAATCTTGTATTACATTTTCATATCTTAGATTTAAAAAGAAAAATTTTTATGAATTTCTAACTCAAAATAATTTGCAAATTTTCGTGATTTTTCCATATTTTGTCATTTTTTGAACTTTAAATGCTTATAAAAAAAAACTGTGACTAAGGATTTTTAGTATTTTTCATCTGCCTTTGAATCAATATACTAGGAGCCTTCTATTAAATTTTCAAGCTTTTTTATCCAACAAATAAAATTTTATTGATATTTTTAAAAAAAAAACTAAAAAAAAATGAAAACTGACAATGTCCGTATAGAGCTCAAAATAAGTCAAAATATTTGACAGGAAAATTTTATCCTGTATAGAGAATGGAAATGTAAACATTCAGTCAAAATTTCATGTATCCACGGTCATTTTTTTTAAAGTTACACCAAAAACCAAAATCGATTTTCTCGAAAACAGATTTTGCGTAAAATTCCCGTTTTTCCTTAATTTTTCTTTTGTTTTTCCCGGTGCTTTTGAAAACTACTGGGAAATTTAAATTTTGACCTCCTCAATGCACCAACGATATTCACTTTCTGATCAAACAAGATACTGAAGTTGAAAATCGTAGCATTATTTCGACTACTTATCGTGTACACAGACACAAAAAAATAAAAAAAATAAAAAACACACATCATTGTAAAATCATACATTCATCGTTCCACTCAGATCTAAATTAAGGAAAAACGAGAATTTTTACCCAAAATCGATTTATAACAAAATATTTTAGTTCTGATGTAACTCTAAAACAAATGACCATCTACATGACATTTTTAATAAATATTTATATTAACATTTTCTATACACGTTCATATTTTCAAAATATTTTGATTTGTTTTGAACTGTGTACGGACATTTTCAGTTTCCGATTTTTTAGTATTTTTTTCTATGAATGTCAATAAAATGTTTTTTTTTTTGTAAAAAAGCTTGATAATTTAATAAAAGGATCTTAATTTATTATTACAATGACATTTGAAAAATATTAAAAATCCAGACCTATTTTTTTTTAAAGTTCAAATGTTGACAAAATACGTAAAAGTGACGAAAAATAACCAAATATTTACTTAAATTTTTACTTTTAAGACTGAAAATTTAACACAAGATTCATCATAAGTTGTTATACCTTTATCAAAAAAAAATGTCTACAAACAACTCAAATTAAATTTTTACGAGCGTATAAAGTTCATATTTTTACAAGGTTGGATTCACTCGTTTTCTCATGTAGCGATTTTATTATCTAGTAAAAAATATTTCGATTTGTTTTGAACTGTTTACGACCATTTTCTGTTTCAAATTTTTTTAGTTTAATTTTCTATGAATGTTAATTACATTTTATTTGTTGAGTAAAAACTTGAAAATCTAATACATTAGGATCTTAATTTATTGTTACAATAACAATTGAAAAATATTAAAACTCCAATCACAATTTTTTTTTATAAGCATTTAAAGTTCAAATGTTGACAAAACACGTACAAATCACAAAAATAATCAAATTATTTTGAATTAGAAAGTCATAAACATTTTTTCTTTTAAATCTAAGATTCTAAAATGTAATACACGGTTCCTTAGAATTCATAAGTTTGTCTACCTTAATATAAATGAAAAAAAAAATGTCTATAAGCAAATCAAATTACATTTTTTAAACAGTTGAAGTTCATATGCTTACAATCTTGGATATTCACTCGATTTCTAATGTAGGTAGCGATTTTATAATTTTGTTGTAATTCAAATACGAATAACTGTGCGGATACATCAAAATTTGACTGAATTTTCTTATTCTCATTTTCTATACACCATACATTTTTGAAACATTTTTGTTTTATGCTGTTACGGACAATTTCAAACTTCAATTGTTTTGGTTATTTTTCTATAAATATCAATAGACCTTTATTTTTTGGGACGTGAAAAGGTGAACATTTAATAAAAGGTTCCTGATATTATATTGTTACAATAGTGGATTAAAAATACATAGGCACAATTTTATTTTATAAGTATTTAATGT
>NC_042495.1:95180256-95188288 GCF_005508785.2 Acyrthosiphon pisum
ATAAAATCTTCAACTTTTATAGCTAATGCGATTGAAAATTTAAAACAAGATTCCACATAAATAGGTTATATATAAATTACTTTATTCACAATAATATCATTAAATATACTTAGTATACTATTATAAGCTAACTAACCATCTTCGCTCAGAATCATTTTTCTTATATACAATGATATTATATCATTGAATTCAAATTTAACATCATCCATTACAGTGACCTACTTGTTTGGGTACTGTACAACAGAGTGAAACCCACTTGCCCACCTTTTTAATTTAATATCATAATGAAATAACAGAAAAGTTTATAAAATAATAAAATGTAGTGACCTTAAAAAAATATAGTTTTGTATTACTTTTTCTTATTTTAGAGTGCAAATTATAATCTAAAGCTGGCAACTGGAATGTTTGTCGATACAGATTTCGATGTTAAAGATAGTTTTGTGGAAAACTCTAAGAAATATTTAAAATCTTCAATGGAAAAATTGGATTTCAGGAATGACCCAGAACGACAGCGTCGATATTTAAATAATTGGGTTTTAATCCAAACAAATAACAAAATCAAAGATTTTTTTTCCTGCAAAGGTTATTTACTTGAATAATTTGTTAATAATTAAATATGGATTAGTAACGAGATTATTTTTCAATTTTTGTTAACAGATTCAATTACTAAAGACACTGCCTTAGTATTAGTGAATGCTGTGCATTTTAAAAGCGATTGGGCACATACATTTAAACATGTTTATGATGACTTTTTTTATGTGACTCCAAGCAACAAAGTAACGGTCAAAATGATGACTCTCACACGTGATTTTCAATACTTACATGATACTGTTCTGAAATTCAAAGCACTCGAATTACCTTATAAAGTGATAATACTTGTCATAAATGTAAATTTAAAATTTTTAAAAATGTATTATTTTGTTTTCTTTGTTTAGCACCATGGTTTTAAAATGACAATTTTACTACCCGATGATAAAAATGGTTTGAAGAATCTAGAAAATAATTTTTCAAAATTTAAAATACATGAGATTTCAGAGAAAATGACCCAAAATTATGTTAAGGTCAAATTACCTCGTTTCAAAATAATACAGTCACTGGAATTAGATAAAACATTATCCAATGTAAGAAGGTATACTTACGATTAATTAAATTAATATTTATTGATTTACACAATACTTTAGCTTGGATGTCCAACAATGTTTACACCTGGAGCTGCAAACTTTTCTAACATCGTTGAAGATGGTAAACTGTATGTAACTAAAATCTCGCATAAGGCATATGTTGATGTAAATGAAGATGGAACTGAGGCTGCAGCAGTTACAAGTAATAATAATGTTTATTGTCTTACCAGGGTTTGGCTATCGTACAAAAAACATTAATTTATAATTATTATTATTACTCATACGTAAATACTTGTTGACCGATTAATTCATGAATGAATAATATAAAATAATTTATAAAGCTGTATAATTCAACCCTTCTCACAATTTATGTCGATGATGACATTAAAAAAATAAAACATTCAATATAGTTTTAGTATCTAAATATAAATAAATATATAAGCTATTTAAACTTTTTAATAATTATAGGTATACATATGAATGCTGGGTCAGGACGTTCTAAAGATTTCATTGTTGATCATCCATTTATATTTTTTATTTCAACTATGTGTAATTTCATTTTATTTGTAGGTCGAATGACCAAAATTGATTAAGTGGCACAACATTATTTGATTAATTTGAATTGGCTCAATATTTTGTGCACAGCATTATTTATTTTGTATCATAAATATTACGTTTTTTAAATTATTTTGTCAACACATTTTATTGATTTATAATAATAACTAAAAAAATAATAAATATTATTTATTAGATAAATTTAACAATCTGTAATGCATTTGATTCTTGTAAGTTGAAAAAAATTACAACATTAGTCTATAAAAAAACGATATTTAGATTAGAGAAACGATTTTTTTGATTTATCACATATTACAATAATATTTTTCCTATTCCATTTCGCATCCTTCTCTTAAATAAAAATTCTATGACCAAATACCCGAAGTAAAAAAGTTATATACAACATCCCTAGTGCTCCGTTGCTATTTCGAATCGGCCTAGGGTAGCGCACTTGCTAACAAGTCCAGTTGTACTGGCCGCTGGACGTACATTTGTTCAACGAGCGAAACGTCTCAAGACTTAATTATTTCAGATACTTTGCAAAAAACATTTAATTATAATTATTTCTGGAGATATGCAAATACTTGTTGACTGATTTATTCGTGAATGAATATTATAAAATCATTTATAAAGCTGTATAGTTCACCCCTTCTCACAATTTATGTCCATGATAACGTTAAAAGAATAAAACTTTCAACATAGTTTTAGTATCTAAATATAATTAAATACCTATATAAGCTATTTAAACCTTTTAATAATTATAGGTTTGAGATGTGGGTCAAGACCTTCTAAAGATTTCATTGTTGATCATCCATTTATATTTTTTATTTCAACTATGTGTAATTTTATTTTATTTGTAGGTCGAATGACCAAAATTGATTAAGTGGTACTACATTATTTGATTAATTTTAATTGGCTTTATATTTTGTGAACAGCATTATTTATTTTGTATTATAAATACATATTATGTTTGTTAATTTATTTTGTCAACAAATGTAATTGATTTATATTAATAAGATAATTAATATTATTTATTAGAGAAATTTAACAATCTGTAATGTATTTAATTCTTATAAGTTGAAATGATTCATAGAGAGAAAAAAAACATTACAACATTAGGGGTTGAATTTATAGTCGATGCTTAATAATAATTATTGTTTATACTAATTTTGGTAATTTAAAAATAAAAATAATAATAATAATAATTAAAATACCAACCTTAAAAACAAGGAATACTTTTTCTGTTATTTAGCCAAAGTCTCGTTTATTGTTTATGAATTTAATTTAAGTCATAAGTACCTATAGCTTAAGCAATTTTTTTCTTAAGCATCAAATATGAATACGGTCTTAATTATTTTGAATCATACATATAATATTAAAATTTTGTTAATTTATTTTGAATATTATTGATTTATATTAATTAGAGAATTAATATTATTTATTAAAGAAATTCAACAATATGTTTAGTATTTGATACAAGTGGAAATAATAGATAGAGAGAGGGAGAGAGAGAGAGAGAGAGAGAGAGAGAGAAAGTTTTGATTTCTGTTTTAATAATAGTTTTTGAATTGTTGGTATTAGTTTGTGTTTTCTATAACCTCGTTCTTGGTTGCCAGTAAAAGCCGCCGATCTAGGTACTCAACTAGATATAACTGCCAAACGGCTCCCGTCGAAAAAAGGCTTACGAACGAGTAAATTCCCAAAAGTCTCCCGTCAAAAAAGGTATTATGAATAGGTAAATTCATAAACGGCTAACGGTAATACCGGTATAACGATTTGAGTCGATTTACCGGTATACTGTATTGCCGGTGTACTATATTTCACTACAAATGGCTGTGTATCCTTCCACGGCAAATTCAACGGGAGTTTGTATAATTTGTACCAAATTAAAGATATGTAATTTGCACCACTGCAGGTAGCCGAAAGGAGTATTTGTAATTTGCTCCAAAATAAGGTTATGTAATTTGCACCACCCTCAGGTAGTCCATTATAGAAATTGTAATTGGCACCAAAATTAAAATCGGTTATTTTTTCAATAATAGCTCGATGGGCGATTGTAAATTCCGCCAGAATACTGGTTAGATAAAAAGGTAATGAAAAACTCCGCCAGTATTAAGGCTTTACTTACATAAAACTAAATAATATTTCTCTACTAAGTAAATTCAAAAATTAAAATGAAAATAAAATTATTGTGTTAGAAAAAGTTATAAATACTAAATAGTTAACAATTTATTTATATTAGACTTAATGGTTCGAATATCTACTAATTGTATCTCATAATTTTTTTTACAGTTCAAAATATTATAAGTATTATAACATATTATGTCATAATAATATAATATTCCTACATATTATTTTTTGATTATTAGTTATCACAATTGTCAAAGTTGCGTTATATTAAGAATATAACAATATCAAGTTTTTTAGATCGTAAAATAATGTTGAAAACTTTAGTTTTGGCCACTACACACAAAGGATGTATTTATCCTGATGATACACATTTTTCACAGAAACACACTTTATAACGTCCGCGCTTTCGACGCTACATCCTTAATTTAAGGTAAACGTTATCACTACGATAATATAATATTATGTTTGTAAAATATTGTCTTGTTCATTGATATGAGACGATACGCGGTATCGAGACACTGTGCGTGTATATATACAAGGTAAGTTGACATGTGAAGTCCCATTGAAATTTTCAATTTTTTCGAAATGACTTCAAAGTTTTTGCATACATAGTTTTAAAGATTTACGGACGACGAAAATGATAATAACTATTGTCATACATTATTGATGTTTCATACTGGCCATTGCAATTTGTATGATTTGTTCGAACATTTATTATTTTTATTTTTAAGTTTTTTTTATATTTTTTGGCAAATACTTATTTAATAACCATAATATTTATTATAAAATTGTGATTTTTTTTGTTTAATAATAATCTATTCTATTAATTATATTAATTATTATATATAGTGTATACTGTTACTATGTTTACTATTATTTTTTCGATAATATCTCGGATAATACCTACTTACAAGTTTCTATATCCTTTTATAAATGTAGCTTAGTTTTTATCTATAAATTAGCTGAGCTTGTATACATCTTGTTGTAAGTTTATATAAAATCGTATTATTATGATTTATGAATATAAAAAAAGTTAGCCAATTAAAATAATTATATGTAAAATTAAAATATAAAATAAATGTATACAATCATAGGCGCAAATAGACAAATTATTTTGGGGGGACTAAAGCCCCCTATAATATTTTGTAAAAATTATATATGCTCAGTACTAATTATACCTACTTTCAAACTGGGGGGACTTGGCAGAAATATGGGGGGACTAAGTCCCCCCAAGCCCCCACCTATTTGCGCCAATGTATACAATATAGATTTAGATAAATATTTCTATAATCCTAATATAACTTTAGCTTAGTTTGTATGTATAATAGAGCTGAGCTTATACACATATTGTTGTAAGTTTATATAACTAATTATATGTAAAATTATTTTAATTGGTTAACTTTTTTTTATATTCATAATAATACGATTTCATATAAGCTTACAACAATATGTGTATACCGTATGAGCTCAGCTGTATTATACATAAAAACTAAGCTAAAGTTATATTAATAACTCAAATTATTAATCGACGCTTTTTGAGATATTAAAAGCCATGATCATTTTTTTAAATGTTCTAAACTATTTTTAGTTGGAAGTTCATAAAAGTTTTTATTTTCATAGCAAGATAAGGAAGTTTAATAATAGATTCCCAAAAAAAATTTCTACTTATAACAATACTACCTAATAGTTTAGCGTTAAGTAACAATATTTTTTTTATGAGCGTTTGAACTTTGAATATAATATGATTTTTACGATATTGTATATGCATTTAGTAATAATTTATCAAGTTACTGCTTACTTAATCACAAGTGAATCTCATAAACAACGCCGGTCGGGATGGCTATACATACATTAAAATATAATATCATTTACACTTAAAAAGACATTGCTTCCACAGTGCGTTACACCCAACGCTGGGAAATTCAGCTAGTAATTTATACATATAATTATATGTATTATACAGTATACTACCATAATAGTGCAAAGAAACTAAGTTAATCGTAAGATAATCGATGGTTTTGTGTCGTTAAAAAATGTGATTTATCTACACTTCAGTACTATTATAGATTGAGTGTGTTCCCTACACTTCAAGCCTCATGGTTGAGTTCAATACAATTTTGTGGGTAGGTACCTATTTAGTATAAATTATATGTAGCTATATATAAATCAATGGATTCGATCTTTCAAGTGATCGGTTGTATTGTCGTGGGGTATGATCTCAAGGATTCATATTAATATATTATATTATTATGTTGAGGACAACGAGTTCCACTCATATTTTAATCCAAGTAGAATAAACTAACCTTTCACAATGTATAAACTGTTATCCGAATTAGTAAAAACACATCTATAAATCAATAGATTCATAGGTAGGTACCTAACATTTAACTACCGGGCTCACGTGACAGAATCGTAAACCAGTCAATCCTTCTAAAATTCGGAGACTTTATTAAAATTAGCACTACAAGCGACATAGCCAGGTGGTTACATCGTTTATGAAAACAGGCGTTTCCAACCACTTTCCACGAGCAGCCCATATCAAAGGAGCTGACTTCATATTATGTAGAGGGGCCAAGACTACTGCAGTATATTCAGATGTACGAGAGCCGTTGAGACCAAAGCAACTTTACGATACTACACACAAATATACGACTATACTGTCTATACTGTACAGTTTATATTGTTGGAATAAATTACTATTTCATTTTTCTGTTGAAATTGACTACGAGTCTACGACTTATTTCAAATCATCATCTTTTGGTTTACTGACGGTCCGCATACAACAATATTTAAAGAATTTATAGCACAGCCGCTAGCCACCCACCCTATCAACATTTTTAACAGTACAGCCGAACGTTATCCTGCGTATTTTAAGGATTCAAAACACCCCAGTGATTTTTCCTTAACCCATTTCAACTTTTTTATTATAGATTATATAATAGATATTTATTTATTAATTCAGCCAAAACAATTACAATTAAATAATTACAATAAATCAGGGGGATAGATCCTTCCCCTCCCCACGACCTTTTTTTTTTTAAAGTTTAGTTTTCTAATTTTTGTATTTCTCAATATAATATTACTTTTAAGTATGTCTGTTTTCTAAATGTTCTAGCCATGGTAATTGTACCGCTCTGATAAACTAATCGCTACTAATCATTTGCGACTATCGGACAACAAAAACATATACCTCTCTCCTCAATGGTAGTATGGTGTACTTACGGCATTTTTACTTCTCTGCGAATAATTTTTCATGCATGAGTGTATAATAAACCCGATAAATAGTCGGTAAATAAAACATTACCACGAAGACCGTAGATTTGCCATAGGGCGTAGATTTATATTTAGTGACTGGAGTGTAGTTAGTGACTGAAAAAATTGTAATCACCTCTGAGTTACATGTTTTAGATGTTTGTGATAAAGAGTTTTATACAAATATTCATGATTTCCTGAAAATATTTTGTACTTTGCCTGTATCAAATGCTACACCTGAACAATGTTTTACAAGTTAGAAGAGGATTAAGTCTTACATCGCGTTATTGTACGTTCACGGAATGGACAACGTTTGAATCCATTTCACGAAATGGAACCGCGGTTTCTCCACTTCACGTATTTACACAATATGGATTATGTTTCGTGAAATTGATTAATGATACCTAAAAAAGCTATAACGCCGCATATTGAGATAATAACATAAGTCATAACAATCATTATAATATTAGCTGAACCCGTGCACTCCGTTGCCCGTAAAAAATAGCAGCTCTTAAAAAAATTATGATTGTTCAATTTTTTTTGGGTGTAACTTGCTGCAGTAAGTGGAACTCAGCCACCCTGGTAGGCGATGTTCAATAATTTGATTTGATGCAAGCTTTTACCTGATCTGTCCGAATAACCAATAATAAATAAATACTGATTTCTACTGTAAACTGTAACCAATCGCAACTATTAATAAATAAAAATAAAATTTCCAATTTCCATCGTAAACTTCAATATCCCTGTTTGAGCACCTCTTTAAAATGCGAATTTCAGCAAATCGTTTCGTATTGCACGGTGAAAATATGAGAAGAACCTCTATTCCAAATTTCAAGTTCGTACGTTGCGTAGTTTTTAAGTTGCAGCGATCAGTGACTAAGTGGTATATGGATTTTATATGTATAGATTAAAATATTTAATCATTCATTTATTACATACATTTTTACTCTAGTCATACTCTATTACTCTAATTC
>NC_042495.1:95188338-95189833 GCF_005508785.2 Acyrthosiphon pisum
GAGTCAGCCACGAGACGTGAACGACGACCAGCAGGCGGGCGTCGGGCGAGGAGTCGAGACGCGACCGAAGTCGGAAAATGAAATGACTGACGGCGATCGCCGACCGGCACAAGACGTGTGCGACGTGCCGAAAAACGCCAATGCGCATGGGCAGAGCCGCGTATCCGCGAATGACGGACTGACGACTTGACGGGCGACGACGGCGACGGCGAACGAGCAGAGTTGTGGACACTGTAGACAACTCGTCGGCAGGCGATTAACGACTATTTTGCGTGTGTGTGTGTGTGTGTGTGTGTGCGTACAAAATGAGTGCCCGTTGTTATCGATAATAATTATTGTCTCGGACGCGGAAAAATTAGCCGCCCAGCTATAAATAGCAACACCCGAAACCCGAAAGCGATAACGAGAGCTGGCGACGGCGGGCAACCGCTGGAACGGTCTACGTGCGGGGGAAGGCGCGGGACATGTCGAATGTCAACATAATGATATTGTTACAGCAATAAAATGCCGTTATTGAACAACACGACGTATACGAGTTTACGATGTAAAATCACTAATCGTTCCGTTCGCGGGCCCTGCGCGTACACTGCGACCACTCGTAATAAAAGAGATTACAATTTAAAGCATTACAATAACGTTGTTGGGAACTATGATTATTTTGTCGTAAAACTATTTCCGAATTTCACGCGAAAACGTCGACTAGAGTTGTTGTACAGCTCGTACTACGCTTTATGGCGGGTCGCGCGATATAATACAATTATTACGACAAAATATTGTACGAATAAATTACGAATTTTTAGTCAAAGATTACAATTTAAATATTACAATATTATTGTGAATTACGATTATTTTCTTATAAAACTATTGGCGAATTTCACGCCAAAACTTAGACTACGGTTGTACGATATGGATAGGTTAAGCGCGCGTCAAGCAATATATAATTGTTACAAAATATATCATACGAAAATTACGAACAATCAAAGAAAAAAACTCAAAGAATTACAATAATATTGTTGGGAATTATGATAATTTTGTTATAAAACTATTGCCAAATTTAACATCAGAACGTACACTACAGTAATTTTATTGTAAGTACTACACATCGTATACACATCGTATTATGTATTATTGTTTAACTGCCGATTGGCGTAAAATATATATATAAATATAAATATACCTTATGGACGGCCGGACGCGTGAAATGCGGGTTCATGCGGCATAACTATTACAACAAATTACAAAATATACGAAATATTCGATAATCGGTTAAACTACGGCTCATGGATTATATACATATTTTGTATTTCTGCATAATATTTTAATACAAAGCTTATTATAATCGCCTTTTTCTACTGAGTGTCTGAGTAGGTATGCGCATTGTATTGCTTCGTGTTGGTATATTATTATTTATTATAATCGTAATTTCCACATATTGTAAAAACTGATTAAATGTGTAAATAAACACATCTAGACAGATCTAACATCTAAATATCTA
>NC_042495.1:95191933-95200068 GCF_005508785.2 Acyrthosiphon pisum
TTATCAAACAAAAAAATATCTATAAGAAAGTCAAATTAAATTTTTATGATCGTTTGAAATTCAAATTTTTACAACATTGGATATTCACTCGATTTCTCATGTAGCGATTTCCTTATTTTGTTGTAATTCAAAAACGAATAACTGCAGATACATGAAAATTTTACTGAATGTTTATATTAGCATTTCCTATACACCATACAATTTTGAAAATATTTTGACTCTTTTTGAGCTGTTTACGGACATTTTCAGTTTTCAATTTTTTTAGTTTTTTTTTCTATAAATATCAATAAAGTTTTATCTGTTGGGCCAAAAAGTGTATAAATTTAATACAAAGCTCCTGATATATTGTTACAATATCAGTTGAAAAATATTAAAAATACATAGGCACAATTTTTTTTTATAAGCATTTAAAGATCAAATTTTGACAAAATTTATCAAATCTTAATTTGAAAAATTATTTTGTAGTTAAAAATGTATAAAATGTTCAATTTTTGTATCTAAGAATTGAAAATTTAAAACAAGATTCCACGTAAGTAATTAATTCTGTTACCAAAAAATCTAAAAAATACATTTACACAGTTTATTTTTATAGTCATTTTAAGTACAAATTTGGACGAAATTACATATTAAAAACCTAGGATAACTCTTTTAGTTATTTTGTTGTGAT
Organism: Acyrthosiphon pisum; assembly: GCF_005508785.2. Classification (NCBI taxonomy): domain Eukaryota; kingdom Metazoa; phylum Arthropoda; class Insecta; order Hemiptera; family Aphididae; genus Acyrthosiphon; species Acyrthosiphon pisum. Next base: position 95,192,601 of record NC_042495.1, read on the forward strand.
TGTATAATATTATTCATGGGTACTTGGAACTTCTAAAGTATACTATTATATATCTATGATTTTACCACGGTTTTTTGTTGATGTATAACGCGTTATAACTTATAAGTACCTAATAGATATTATGATATGATTAATTTGGAATTTATTATAGGTCAATTTTTTTTTAATACTATAGATAAGTATACCTACCTATTTATGTCTAATACCTAGACTGATATACCATCTCCGCTCAGAATCGTTTTTCTTATACAGTGATATTATATCATTGAATTCAAATTTAATACTGTCCATTATACAGTGACCCACTTGTAACCTACTGTACAGCAGAGTGACATCCACTTACCAACCTTTTTTTTGTTTTATTTTATTAGTTGGGTATATCATTGGCATTATTGGATTGATTTTTTATTAGACTCTTTACTTTGTTATTTAAATTGGTGAATATAGATTTCTCCGTGTAATTGGGAGAGTTTCTTGAACTAGTTAATAATGTATAATATGACGGTTTAATGTATTTTCTTGTTCTTCCGTCTTTTATTTGTATAGCATTGAGTGTGTGATTTTGTATGGATTTAACCGTGCGAATAAAAGTTCAAGCTATAAAATATAAATAAGCTGTAATATACAAATACCTATATAAATAAAATATATTATATGCAAACAGGGGCGGACTAGGAGTATTCTATAAAACTAAACGACCCAAACCCTATTTATAATAGCTTCTTTATGAATACCTACTTTTCGGCTATAAATTATAAATAAACAATATCCAATAGGTTATAATATTATACATTTTATAATAATCATAAATGTTTAATCCTTTTGATATTTTTAATGTTTATTTAGTTTACTATTGTTTTTATAATTTATTTCATTTTCACAATTCATACTTTTATTAAACCAAAATCATCTTCATCAGTTTCAGAATCATCACGTTATTATAGTAATTACTTTTAATATAAACTTTATATAAAATATGTTATCTGTTCTCTTTTTCAACAAATCTGCAATATTTTCATAAATATTTGCAAATGGTTCAATAATTTTATTGTAGTGTAGCAATAACTTTCTGACGGTCGATGTACCAACCAAATCAGATAAAGTGTTTAAACATTTTTCTGGATAAAACTGATTTTTAAAATTGTTGAATTATAATACACTACAGGTACGGCATACCTAATATGCTCATACAATTATTATTATTATAAACTTATGGTTCGACTATGAACTTATTGTAGCATTGTACCAACCAATAGTAGTGTTTTTTAAACTGTTTCGTATTTAAAAATAAATTTAAATACATTAGTAATATCGTCAAATGCCCCTGTGGCCCGGCCCACACATATAAGCCGGCCTGGTGTGTTACGGCACACTAGCACATCTGGCCAGTCCGCCCCTGTATGCAAATTTGTGAGTTTTTATCGAGAACTCGTTGCAAGGGGTGTATTTATATCTTAATACGTCGCGTGTGCGTTTATATATATAATAGTATAGTATTTATATATATAGTATTTGTGCCTTCTTTGTCTTAATTAATAATTTAGGTACTGTCAAGTATCAATATCATACCACGCTGAACACTTTAAGTGTAAATATAGACAATCTGTTCAAATTGACATTGTAGTTCAATTTTTCATCCAACGTCATGTATAAAATTAAAAACTTTTACCGACTATAAGGCTGTTAAAGATAGTTGGATTTGCGAACCTTGTAATGAAAAACTGAGCGAAAATGTTATTAACTTGCTTAATCACGTATAAGAAATTAGAAAACAATTTTAAGGCCGCCTTGTAAATATTAGCTCAAAATTTGACAAAATTAAATTTATTTTACGTTGACCGATTTTGATTCAGAAAACTCGACAGAAAATTGTCAATAGATCACATGAAACATTTTATAAAAATAGTAGATACATGCTATTTTCACTGAATGTTAATATTAGCATTTTCTATAGATCATACTATTTTCAAAATATTTTGACACATGGTGCAGAACTATATTTTATAGGGAAATTCAATTTTTGATAATTTGTTATTTTGTAAATTAATGTCGATTAAAAAATTTCGCTTTGGTCAAAAAATTTGTAAAAGTAATACAAGGTTCTTTGAAAATTGTTGATAGTAGAAATTAAAAAAAAAGTTGAACGTAAATCCACAATAATTTTTCATGAGCGTCCGAAGTAAAAATCTCGAAAATTGTAAATTATTTTGTGTTAGAAATTAATAAAAAATATTCTCTTTATATCTAAGATTTGAAAATGTAATACAAGCATCCATCTAAGTTTGTCTACCTTTATAAAAATATGATCTACATAAATGACTCCCGAAAAGTCAAGTTAAATTTTTATGAGCGTTTGAAGTTAAATTTTACTAACATAAAATGATATTATATTCATTCGATTTCTCAATGATCGATATTCTTATTTTGTTATTAAAAAACGAATAACTGTCGATAATATAAATGTACAGGTGTACACATGTTTATTTTATCATTTTCTATACTTCATAATATTTTCAAGATATTTTGACTCGTTTTGGGCTGTTAACTGACCTTCTCAATTTTTTCATTTATTAGATTCTGAGCGGAGCGATGATTACCTATATATTGATTTTACAATGATGTGTGTGTGTTTTTTTGTGTCTGTCATCACCCTTTAGTAGTTTCTTTAACAGTATCTTTTCTGATAGGAAAGTGAATCTAGTTAGTACTCTGGGGTGTCGAAAGTAAAAATTGTATAGTAGTTTTCAAAAACAAAAGAAACATTAAGGAAAAACGGAAATTTGTACACAAAATCGATTACATATTACAAAATTTTTACTGAATGTTAGCATTTGAAATTTATATCATATGTTTATTTTATCAATTCCTATACTTGATAAAATATTCAAAATATTTTGACTTGTTTTGAGCTGTTTACGAACATTTTCAGTTTCCATTTTTTTAGTTTTTATTCTATAAATATCAATACAATTTTATTTGTTGGGTAAAAGCTTGAAAATTTAATAGAAAGCTCCAAATATATTGTTTCAAAGACAAATCAAAAATATTAAAAATATATAGACACAATTTTTTTTTAAGTACTTAAAGTTCGAATTTTGACAACATTTATCAAATTTAAGATTTAATAATTATTTTGTAGTTAAAAACGTACAAAATGTTCAACTTTTATAGCTAATGATTGAAAATTTAAAACAAGGTTCCACATAAATTGTAAATACCATTTTTCACATTCAAAATTGGCCCTTTAGTAGCATTGAGTTGCCCATCCCTGACGTATAGCGTCAATAACTGTAAGAGCTACCTTTATGTTTTTCTTTATAATTACTAGATAGGCAATATTCATAATGTGTGATAATAATAATATTCTGTAGTTTTCTGGCAGTCTAGAAAACAACTAAGTCATAAAATCAATTGAAAAAACGTATAAAAAAAAAAAAATGAGAATATTACGTGCGAATAAATATGAGAAATTATTTACCCAGACGTTTATATAATATATAACCTTGATAATTTTTATTGTAATGAATAATGATTTAAGTAATATTATAACATAATAATTATTAATATACCTATAGAGTTAGGTACTTTATATTTTATATGTCGCATCCACATCGCGTTATTGTACGTTTACGGAATGGACAACGTTTGAATCCATTTCACGAAATGGAACCGCGGTTTCTCCACTTCACGTATTTACACAATATGGATTATATTTCGTGAAATTGATTAATGATACCTAAAAAAGCTATAACCCCGCATATTGAGATAATAACATAAGTCATAACAATTATTATAATATTAGCTGAACCCGTGCACTCCGTTGCCCGTAAAAAATAGCAGCTCTTAAAAAAATTATGATTGTTCAATTTTTTTTGGGTGTAACTTGCTGCAGTAAGTGGAACTCAGCCACCTTGGTAGGCGATGTTCAATAATTTGATTTGATGCAAGCTTTTACCTGATCTGTCCGAATAACCAATAATAAATAAATACTGATTTCTACTGTAAACTGTAACCAATCGCAACTATTAATAAATAAAAATAAAATTTCCAATTTCCATCGTAAACCTCAATATCCCTGTTTGAGCACCTCTTTAAAATGCGAATTTCAGCAAATCGTTTCGTATTGCACGGTGAAAATATGAGAAGAACCTCTATTCCAAATTTCAAGTTCGTACGTTGCGTAGTTTTTAAGTTGCAGCGATCAGTGACTAAGTGGTATTTGGATTTTATATGTATAGATTAAAATATTTAATCATTCATTTATTACATACATTTTTACTCTAGTCATACTCTATTACTCTAATTCATAGTAGGTATTTAAAATTTAAATTGCGTATATTTTTGCATTATTATAATAACTCGTGGTACATAGAGTGAAAAAACTTTTGAGTTTGTGCACGATTAAAGATATACCTTTAATATCTTTAATCGTGAGTTTGTGTGATACAATAATATCTATTGAAACCCCTAAAAGAGATAAATAAAGAAAAACACCTAGTACCTAAGTATTAATAGTTTATTATTCATAGTAAGACTTGTATTTTTCTAAAAAAAGTATTAATATTAAGTAGGGATCAAAATTTCCAAAAAAAAAAAGGTTTTCTGAAAAAAACCCGGGTTTATTCCCGTTTTTTTCGGAAAAACTGGGAAAATTAGGTTAAATAGTAAAATAGGTATAACTTATATTTAAGGCTTGGCAAGTTCATGATTTTTTTTAACTCGGGTAAGTTAAGTTAATATGCACCAATAACAAAAATTTAAAAGTTAAAAGTTAATTTAACTATAGCTGGTTAACTCAGTTAAGTTAAAAGTTAATACGTACTTTTTGTTAACTTTTTATTAAGTGAAAAAAAAGTTGATTTGTTTATACAACGCTAGCGTACTTAATTTTTTTTCCAACCCAAAACTAAATTATACGATTTAGTGTTTATACTTCATATAGTATTTCTATATAAGTTAGATTCAAATGATATAATTTTTTTATATAATTTACAATACATTTTTTTTGACATGAAAACGATATAGACTGAAATAGTGAAATATAATAAAATAAAAAACAAAATAAATTAACTTACCTTTTTTCTTAAAATTAAAAATTCGTTAATTTCACGTTAATTAAGACAGAAATTTAGTAAGTTAACAGTTAATTTAATGAAAAGCCAATACCTAGTAAATAGTTAAGTTAAAAAATTAACTTTAACTTTTTAACTCATTAATGCTCAGCCTTGCTTAAATTTATAAATATTTTAACCTTGTTTTGAAATTTTAGTTCTTAGCTATAAAAATTGAACATTATATACATTTCTAAATACAAAATAATTAGATAATGTTTGCGGTTATGATACATTTTGACAAAATTTGAATTTAAAATGCTTATGAGATAAAGGTTTGTATTTAATCTTTATATTATGTTCATTACTTTTGAACTTCTAATATGAAATTACTTATGTTTACATGTTTTTCTAAACATTAAAATTGTATTTGATTTCAATGTTTAATTAATAGTTACGTTAACCGTTTAAGTCTTGTTAATGCTAAATAACATAATGTAGTCCAATATATTTTTACTGAAACCTTAATTTCCTAAAATATACAAGTAACTATATTAAATCCTTTCAAAATCACCTTTTTAAATATGACAATCAGGTTACTTAAATATTTGATTTTATTGATGTTGCAACGATCAACAAATGATTCAATTTAAACTAATCTGTATATACCATCATATATTTTACTACTCAGTACTCTTTCTATATTAAGGATTGTAATATTGTATCCAATTTTTCTTAATACGTCAAATGTTACATGTAATACATATGACAAGAATTTAAAGTGGTAAACTTATAATATTATACAATTTAACGTGGTTGGTATTAAAGTTAATTTTATGGTGACCTGGTGAAGCGCGGTGATTGCCGATTGGACGCAGTCACTAATATAGTAATGTGTGTAGCGGTCGAGCAGGCTCCCAGATGGGTGACCACCTGGGTTCGTTGTGACGATCTATCTGCCTCATATAAAAAACGCGTACCAACCGTAGCCCAAACCATGCCGAATAAGGTTGCCGAGTGTCAAAAAAACAAAGTTCATTTTTGATTTATTTTTGAACCTCTCGCATGATATAGTGAGTTGCAAGTTAAAAATAATGGTGTGGAATATTGTCCGCAGTAAAAACTAGCTAATAACCATGCAGTTTGAAGTCTTAAAAAAATGATATTATGACCTTCTAGTTAATTACCCAAGGACTTAAATTGGCCGTGACGAAAATTGCAAGTTTGCACCTTTTTATCTGCTAGTCAGCAATGTCAAAAAAAAAAAAATAACTATATTATATTTCTTTAAATTAATAGTATTCGTTATAAATGTAGTAAAATATATAATAGTATAGTAATAATTTGAGATTAATTGATGTTTTCTCTAATTAAATCTAAATTGACAATGAGAATGAACACATTTTTAATTTATTAAATTTTCATATTAACCTTTATTAGTTGCGAACACATCATAAAAAGAATCAGCCAAATTGGTCATGCATTTTCGGTGCCAACCCGTTACAAAGATTTCCATTTCGCTTTTATATTAACATATTATATAATATATATTATAATTAACAATTGAAAGGTTTTGAATACGTACCTTATGGGTGGGGAGGAAGCGGTATACCGTGTACCCTTAATTGTTTAAGACCATTTACATTTTTTTGCTAGGGGGCCTCATTTTATATTTTACTTTAGGGCCCCCAAACGTCTAGTTGTGCCATTGATCTAAACCATTCAGGGGCTCACTCAAAAACACACAAAAAATGTCCAGTGGTTTAGGAGGAGCTCAATGACAAACAGACAAACATGTATTTATAATATATCTATATTTTATTGAAAATAAAATATTTCTGACATAAGAAAAGATAATATTTCCAACATATTACAGTAAATATTTCTAACATATTATAAATCCATATTTAAACAATGTGATCATTTCTGCCAACGCATGTATAGTATATGTTTAAAACATTTCTGTGATATAAATTACATACAAAGTTAATGTTTGATGATGTTTCAAACATATTTACATGTTTTTGAAAAACATATTTTTAACATGATAATCATATTTCTATGCTATTTCATGAAATGTAATAGAATTATAAAATAAAAGATTATATTAATATTATTTATTATATTAATAAAATAGAAGATTCAGACAATTAATAGAGATCAAAGAGACGAATGCAATGTACCGAAGAAATAGGCCGGTCCGGGATGAAGTGACCCCCCCCCCCCGCCAGATTTACTACTGGACAATTAACAACTATGAACACGGGCACTCGAACAAATGGTTCGGCAATCGAACCAAGTTGAAAGATTATAAAATATGTTATTAAAATTAATATGCACGCATAGCAAATTATATGACGATGCCTTTCTCTATTATTTTCTTGTACAATTTCTGAAAATATAATAAATAAATTAAC
>NC_042495.1:95200168-95201727 GCF_005508785.2 Acyrthosiphon pisum
TTTTCCCGGCGCTTTTGAAAACTACTGGGAAATTTAAATTTTGACCTCTCCCAGTGCACCAACGATATTCACTTTCTGATCGAACAAGATACTGAAGTTGAAAATCGTAGCGTTATTTCGACTACTTATCGTGTACACAGACACATAAAAAATAAAAAAAATAATAAAAATAAAAACACACATCATTGTAAAATCAATACATTCATCGTTCCACTCAGAATCTAAAATTGAAAACTGAAAATGTCCGTAAACAAAGCGCTGACAAACCGCTCCGTGTGTAACCAGCTTAAAGCTTATAGTTGCGTCCCGGTTTTGGGTACTTAATAATAATTTGATAATTAGCATCTAGACCACGGTTTATATGAAGCAAAAACACTCTATTATATTATATTCTATGCGAATAATAATATGCAGCATAAAGATTGAAGTTTGCATAGATTAATATGTTTAGTTAAGGGGATTCGATACCGTGATTTTCTGTTTTTGTCTGACACACGCGCGACATAGTATTTGTATATTATTTATAATATAATTCACATATTTTATATTATCCCCCAAAATCCTAAAATTATTGTATTATTAAAGAGTAATTTAAAAAATTTCATATTTCATTTTTTGGAAAAGTGTAAATCAAAAAATCAAAAATGTAGACTGACCGATCTCAAGTAGACTTGATGACAATTTCAAATCTGTTTTGAGAATTCTTATCGCTTCACTATATCAATCGGTACGTTGGACAAAAAACACGGCTAAATTCTTAAGTTGCGCGTGTGTTAGACAAAGACAGGAAATCACTGCCAACAATCCCCTTAACTTTAGTTTCATGAACTAAACATTTATTTTGGAATTTGGTTAATTTATTATCCCTTTTATTTCCAAGAAATGTTTAGTGTAGTACGAAACACTATCGATCCAAGTACCCAATTATTACGTAATGACATGTTATTTAGTGGAAGTGATAATTTCAGCAATAATAATAATTGTTCCCCGTAGGTATTCGCAATGATTTCATGAATAATACTTTTATCATGAGCGAAATAAGTTTGTTCACATCCGATAATTTCAAATTTCCTCGACAAAGCGGTGAATAGTATGAGTGAAGCAAGTTACGTGGATGGTGGATCAAATAGTTTAGATAGAAAATGTTTTGGTGAAGCACGTGAATGAGACGAATCGAAAACTCGATAACATATTTTGTAAATTGTAGGCAGTGACGTCGGAGAAGGGGGGGCAGAGGGGGCAATTGACCCCTTAGATATAATCCAAGGGGGCAAAAGTATAATTTAGCCCCCCCCCCTACTAGATTAAAATGAAAGGGTATACAATCGTAAATTACGTTTAATTTAAACGTTTACGTACCTATTTAAAATACTCTCATTTTCATGAATGTATGAATGTGCCTAATAACATTATTATTATTATTATTATTATTATTATTATTATAACATATACATACCTAATAAACATATTGAGTAATTTTTATTTATATATTGTACTTTTGTATATAACTTAAGGTATAAAAGTAAATATGGTTTTGTGTTTGTTTCAATAAATAAATG
>NC_042495.1:95202526-95205451 GCF_005508785.2 Acyrthosiphon pisum
CATTTCACGCGTCCGGCCGTTATACCGTATACGATGTGTAGTATTTACAATAATTACTGTAGTGTACGTTCTGATGTTAAATTTGGCAATAGTTTTATAACAAAATTATCATAATTCCCAACAATATTATTGTAATTCTTTGTGTTTTTTTCTTTGATTGTTCGTAATTTTCGTATAATATATTTTGTAACAATTATAATATATTGCTTGACGCGCGCTTAACCTAGCCATATCGTACAACCGTAGTCTAAGTTTTGGCGTGAAATTCGCCAATAGTTTTATAAGAAAATAATCGTAATTCACAATAATATTGTAATATTTAAATTGTAATCTTTGACTAAAAATTCGTAATTTATTCGTATAATATTTTGTCGTAATAATTGTATTATATCGCGCGACCCGCGCTTCACCCGGCCATAAAGCGTAGTACGAGCTGTGCAACAACTCTAGTCGACGTTTTCGCGTGAAATTCGGAAATAGTTTTACGACAAAATAATCATAGTTCCCAACAACGTTATTGTAATGCTTTAAATTGTAATCTCTTTTATTACGAGTTGTCGCAGTGTACGCGCAGGGCCCGCGAACGGAACGATTAGTGATTTTACATCGTAAACTCGTATACGTCGTGTTGTTCAATAACGGTATTTTATTGCTGTAACAATATCATTATGTTGACGTTCGACATGTCCCGCGCCTTCCCCCGCACGTAGACCGTTCCAGCGGTTGCCCGTCGTCGCCAGCTCTCGTTATATCGCTTTCGGGTTTCGGGTGTTGCTATTTATAGCTGGGCGGCTAATTTTTCCGCGTCCGAGACAATAATTATTATCGATAACAACGGGCACTCATTTTGTACGCACACATACACACACACACACACACACACACGCAAAATAGTCGTTAATCGCCTGCCGACGAGTTGTCTATATAGTGTCCACAACTCTGCTCGTTCGCCGTCGCCGTCGTCGCCCGTCAAGTCGTCAGTCCGTCATTCGCGGATACACGACTCTGCCCATGCGCATTGGCGTTTTTCGGCACGTCGCACACGTCTTGTGCCGGTCGGCGATCGCCGTCAGTCATTTTATTTTCCGACTTCGGTCTCGTCTCGACTCCTCGCCCGACGCCCGCTTGCTGGTCGTCGTTCACGTCTCGTGGCTGACTCAAAACCGTGTGCTGTTTTTGTCCATACCATATTTTAGTTTTTCATATTTTCGCGACCCGTTCCGTTGACGTGACGACGTTCAGCGGCCGTCGTTTCCCCGACGTCGACGCCAGAGTGGGTAAGTTCAAACACGCGTGGGCACCGAGCGAAGCGATTTCGACGCGCGCGCACGCCTCCGTTTTAATATTTATAGGTACTGTACAGGACGCCTGTAGTATTACTGTCTAGAGGTGCCACATCGTTTTCGGACAGGAGTATCGTCATCGCCGCCGCCATGCACGTGCTAGTTAGGATGATGAGCTCCGGCAGGGGGATCGTGATACATACGTCCAGGACGACGAAGATCGGCTTCCTGAAATCGCTCATCGAGAATAGGATTCACGTCCGACCGCAATATCAACGATTGTTCTACGCCGGCAAACAGGTGAGATATTATCAGCAGCTCATCTTGTTTTTACAAATTTGTACCTTAGTGTGGGATGTGGGCTTCGCACTAGGTAGGTATACAATTTTGAACTGTTAATTGAACATTTATTTTATTGAAAAGCTGAAGACTGATAATTTTGGCTCGGATCTATACCTACCTATGTATTATAATATCGACTGTGCCCTGGTTGTGTAGTCGTAAATATATCGTTTACCTCCCCCCCAATATACCTACCAATTGACTAAAATTTATCCAGTATTATTTTATATTTATTTAAAATTTAAAATGTGTTGTTGGTATTCTAAAAATAATTATGAAATATTATAGGTAGGTAGGTACATTTATAATACCTATGTGCATGGGCGCCGGGTTTTCCAATTTTCATGGGGTGCCCAAAATCCTAAAATGATTGAAGTAGGTAATAAGCAAAAAATGCAAAAAAAATTCAACAAAGCATTACTCGAGGCATTACTTGTTAAATCTTTAATGACTTTTTTTGTATACTTTTACTATGTACCTAATATAAACAAATTATATACAAATAAGAAAAAATAATCTTTTTGTAATAGGTATATCGATGGTTAGAAGGTAAAAGGGCGTAAGCGCCAATTTCCAAACTGTTCAGGAGAGCTGAAAAACAGATATTTTTACATGAACTGTATTACAACCTTAGAACATCGTAGGTATAACACTTCGATTTGAGACTTATTATGACTTATAATGAGTTTTTACGTATTTTGTATTGATTAATTTTTCATAATTATAATATATTTGTGTATTTAAAGCCAATTTAAAAAAAAAATGACTCTTACGCCCCTTTTTTTCTGATTGTGGCTCTTACGCCCCAAAGATGTTCTATTGACTATAATGGCTTCCATAGTTTAATATTTTTATTTGTTTTATATTATTGATTAATTTCAATGAAGATTTGTATTAAAAGTATTTTGAAAATGTTAAATATAAGCTTAAGATTTAAAATTATTATTATGTGAAAATAATTAATTTATAATTATACCATAATTATATTTAATAAAATCTGCATACAAATATAAAAATACACTTTAGTACAATATAGGCACTTAGCAAATTATTGAAACTGAATATTAGCCAAATATTTACCTGGGATCCAATTTATTTTTCAACAATTTTCTTCTATATAGGTACCTAATCAAACCTATGTTTATTTTAATAATTAACAATATAATGCACCAAGTTCTAGTGTCGTGGTCAATTAAGTAAAATAAGCGTTCTATTATTATAATTAAGTTTGTATTCTTTAGTTTTGATGTTTTATTAAGATTATAATATGTATTGCAATCATTACTTATTTCTTTTTAAG
>NC_042495.1:95207483-95208463 GCF_005508785.2 Acyrthosiphon pisum
TCTTGAAAAAGTATATTCGTGAGAGCCTCATTTTCTACATTGTTCAAATGATTGTCGGTAACAGTAGTTTTTGTAACATCTTCAACTAAATGACTTGATTCTTCAAATTGTTCTTTTGAACGAGCAATGGACACTAATCGTTTGGAACGTAAACTCTGCATTTTGATTAACTAGATAATATTATCATCGGAAAATAAGATGTTAATAACAAATACAATAAATACGATGTTGCTAAGTGTAACACAATTATTTATGAGTTGAATGAGTTTAATCATTCAAACAACTAAATAATATCTACTTACAAATTAATATTTAAATCAATTTCGATTTCGTGTTTGAGATGTTTGGGTGTTTGACCGTTTATGGTACCTATCAGTTTTATTACTGTTCTGTTCAAACGAACCAAACGTTTATTGTATTATCATGCCGCTTAACGCTTTTTACAGTGCTGACAAAACCACTAACAAAAATGATAAATTGACGTAACCGTCAACAATGACGCTTACGTTTTATCAGGTTTCCTTTAATGCCGTTTACATCTTTTAGTTGACGCTTACACCCAGTTTTTTCATTCCCACCAATTCTATGCCCGTTTACGCCCACATATTAAAACATAGATTCTCGGATGAATACAAATGATAGCGATGTTTAGGTTCGATAAATCGATGTATAATAATGACGTTTACAACAATATGCAAAAACATCGATTTTGAAAAAAGTGGCGCTTACGCCCTTTTACCTTCTAACCATCGATATAATAATGAATTAAAATGAATTATTATGACATTTATGTATTTATAATTTATTCTATTAAAAAATTTCTAAGTTCCTAATAATGAATTAAAATAGCTTAACAAATTTCAAAGGTATTTTGTCTCACTTTGGTGGTTTTTATAAATTTGTAAACAATATTTTCAATATTTATTTCTTCTTGTTTATGTACATTTAATAATGCTACATCATTAAGCCGTGTTTGCGTC
>NC_042495.1:95208563-95209598 GCF_005508785.2 Acyrthosiphon pisum
TTGTCCATAAAAAGCTTAAAACAAATCAAAATATTTTGAAAATTTTATCATGTATAGAAAATGGAAATATAAACAACCAGTGAAAATCTCATGTATCTACAGTCATTCGTTTTAAAGTTACACCAAAAACCAAAATCAATTTTCTCGAAAACAGATTTTGCGTAAATATTCCCGTTTTTCCTTAATTTTTCTTTTGTTTTTCACGGCGCTTTTGAAAACTATTGGAAAAATTTAACTTTTGACCCCCCAAAGTACCAACTAGATTCACTTTCCTGTCACAAAAGGTTCTGTTGAAGAAAATCCAAGCACTTTTACTGTCCTAAAAGGTGATGACAGACACAAAAAAAAAAAAAAAAAGGTGGGTAAGTGGATGTCGCTCTGCTGTACAGTAGGTTAGAAGTGGGTCACTGTATAATGGACAGTATTAAATTTGAATTCAATCATATAATATCACTGTATAAGAAAAACGATTCTGAGCGGAGACGGTTATCATGTATTAGACATATATATACTTATCTATGGTATTAAAAAAAAATTGACCTATAAATCGGTACCTATAATAAATTCCAAATTAATCATATCATAATATCTATTAGGTACTTATAACGCGTTATACATCAACAAAAAACCGTGGTACTATCATAGATATATAATAGTATACTTTAGAAGTTTCAAGTACCCACGAATAATATTTATACGATCACAACAAAATAACTAAAATAGTTATCCTAGGTTTTTAATATGTAATTTCGTCCAAATTTGTACTTAAAATGACTATAAAAATAAACTGCGTAAATGTATTTTTTAGATTTTTTGGTAACAGAATTAATTACTTACGTGGAATCTTGTTTTAAATTTTCAATTCTTAGATACAAAAATTGAACATTTTATAAATTTTTAACTACAAAATAATTTTTCAAATTAAAATTTGATAAATTTTGTCAAAATTTGATCTTTAAATGCTTATAAAAAAAAATTGTGCCTATGTATTTTTAATATTTTTCAACTGATATTGTAACATATATCAGAGCTTTG
>NC_042495.1:95210704-95212510 GCF_005508785.2 Acyrthosiphon pisum
CATGTATCTACGGTAATTTTTTTTAAAGTTACTATTCAAAAACCAAATTCAATTTTGTGAAAAATCGATTTTGCGTAAAAATTCCCGTTTTTCCTTAATTTTTCTTTTGTTTTTCCCGGCGCTTTTGAAAACCACTGGGAAATTTAAATTTTGACCTCCCCAATGCACCAACGATATTCACTTTCTGATCGAACAAGATACTGAAGTTGAAAATCGTAGCATTATTTCGACTACTTATCGTGTACACAGACACAAAAAAAATTAAAAAAAAATAAAAAAATAAAAAAAATAAAAAAATAAAAAAAATAAAAAAATAAAAAAAAATAAAAAAATAAAAAATAAAAAAATAAAAAAACACACATCATTGTAAAATCAATACATTCATCGTTCCACTCAGAATCTAAAATGTTTACGTATTTTAGTATTTACGTGATGATTATGTAAGTTACGGCCGTGGCGACTTGCGTTATATAATCCGGTTTTATGCAGTTATTAAAATATTTGGCGTCGTTATCATTCATGTTTGAAGTTTCGTGGAACGGCTCACGCACACTAATGTTCATTTACTTTACTTTACACACACATACACGCCACTAGACTAGTAATGTAGATAATTGCCTATACACAACTCCTTAGAAATTGTAGTGCTGCAGCACCCTTAACAAATATTTTATATGCACACCGAATTATAATTATTGAGCTAGTATCCATTTACAAACTATTTAGTATTTAATAGACTATAATATTATCCTTATTCCTTAGTATTTGAAGAAGAATAACTAAGGAAGTTTTCGTTCAAATTTCGATTACGATACATAAAAATTTTCAGAAAAATTATCTGAATCCCATTTTGCTTTAAAACATATAGGTTTTCATTTGAAAAACAAAAGTTAGTATCGCCACAGGATACTCCTTAAATGTTGTGAAAAATCTAAGTACTCGAAATTATCGTCTGTAATGACACTTAAAAATTCCAAAAATTAAAATTTGAATATATGCATAATTTAAGCATAAAAATGGGGTGAGCATGCTTAAAAAATCACCCTGTATAACAAAAATAATATCAAAACATTTTATAAATTGTAATATTTTTCGTAACCATGGATAAATAATTTTTTTACAGTTTGATTTGATTTGAAAATAAATAGTATTTAAATATATTATATTTTACTGCTACAGCCTACAATACATGAAAATATTTTAACCACTGTACCTAAAATATAAAGATGGTAAGTACTATTGCTATATATTATTTTTTAATTACAAATAAAATTACTTCTATCTCTTTTCAATCACATAATTATAATATCTCTATGTCAGGACCTAAAATACATCTGATTTCAGGGGACACACCACACACTTATTAATTTAACTGTTACTTTTGAGCTTTGACAGTTTTCTATAGCAAAAAAAAACCTGTTGGGGTTCTAACACACAAAATCCCCCCTTACCACTTTTATATATCATTTACCCTGTAAGTGAGTTAGTGAGGTAATTTTTACCAAGAGCGATCAAGAGGATGTTAAGTGTTTTGACGATCTGCAAGCGCGCGGCGTTTAAGTCACGCCTACTATTCGCAATTCGCAACCGGCCGACTGCAGCGACGAGTGCTTGTTTGGGAGCGCCGTTTATTTGTCTATGCCCGAGTAACAATTTCATGGGGTGAGGTCGGTTAAACAGACCGATAGGTGTATGGAGAGTGCTAATTTTATTTTGAACTGTTTTTAAACTTTGTATGGTGCCTAGTCCGTTTGATTGACCCAGGGGCGCTATTTCAGTTTTTTTTAAGGTGTGCAAACAATTAAA
>NC_042495.1:95212610-95213789 GCF_005508785.2 Acyrthosiphon pisum
ATAAAAAATTTATAATTAAGTAGTTAAGGTATATTACCATCTGTCAGCGTGCCTGTGTTCGTTGTTGTTAATTGTGGATCTGGCGGGGCTGGTGTCTGTGGGGGCGTGACTTCATCCCGGCCCGACCGCCTATAGCTTTGGTACATTGCATTCCCCTGTTCAAGTAATCGGGCGATCTCTATTAATTGTCTGAGTGTTGTGATGATTTCTTCTAACGAAGGTATTGGTATCTATGAGATACGGAATGGTATAATAATAATAATAATAATTTCCTATTCTTTTGGAAAAATAATATATTGGAAATCATTTTATTTGACGTACGTTACCCCAGCACCCCCACATACGATTTTCATATTTTTTTTGTGCTTATATTTAGTATGCAATTAGTATGAATTAGTATGACCATTTTTCAAATTTGTACGAGTTTAGTTTTCGCCCCACAAACAAAAAACTGGGGCGGTGCTGGAGAAACGTATTATTTTTACCAGTATTATATCGTATACCGACTGTGGTAAGCGAATAGCTGTTACTACTCTGTATAGATATATACAAAAATATTTATTTTTATTTGAATGAAATGCATAGAAAGTCCTTAAGAAAGTATAGAATGTATCAGCTATAATGTAAATAATATATTCCAATATATCTGATTTATCTGAGCAGTTAATTAATAATAATATAAAATTAAAGACTACTTTAAATGGTAAAATTAAAAACAATTTAGGAAGATCAACATAATATATACTCTTGCACCTAACTGCACTTACTTGTCTATATCTGCACACATTTAAATCAAAATGCATCCAACCAATTTCAATACACTTCACTGTTTTTATTGCATGAGTATTATTTTTTAGATGAAGTCTGTAAATAGTTAAACATAATAGATATATATACCTAAGTTATGATACAAATGTCATGATTTTTAATAAAAAATAATTAGGAGTTAGATGTTACACTACTCTATATATCAATCTTTGTTCATGTATTATGGATTTTACATTTTCAAAGGTGCTACCTCGTGAAACTATCGTCTGAAGTCTAACCAGAGAAGCGTTTGGACATAAAAACATAATAAATGCCAACACATAATTATAAATCTAATAAATAAAATCACATACATATTTGGTAACGTCCTAGATGTTGTATTTTTAATGTAATTTTGCTATAATCATAAGT
>NC_042495.1:95213937-95217006 GCF_005508785.2 Acyrthosiphon pisum
GTCAAAGCTCAAAAGTAACAGTTAAATTAATAAGTGTGTGGTGTGTCCCATGAAATCAGATGTATTTTAGGTCCTGACATAGAGATATTATAATTATGTGATTGAAAAGAGATAGAAGTAATTTTATTTGTAATTAAAAAATAATATTTAGCATAGATAATAGCAATAGTACTTACCATCTTTATATTTTAGGTACAGTGGTTAAAATATTTTCATGTATTGTAGCAGTAAAATATAATATATTTAAATACTATTTATTTTCAAATCAAATCAAACTGTAAAAAAATTATTTATCCATGGTTACGAAAAATATTACAATTTATAAAATGTTTTGATATTAATTTTGTTATACAGGGTGATTTTTTAAGCATGCTCACCCCATTTTTATGCTTAAATTATGCATATATTCAAATTTTAATTTTTGGAATTTTTAAGTGTCATTAAAGACGATAATTTCGAGTACTTAGATTTTTCACAACATGGCTGAGTATCCTGTGGCGATACTAACTTTTGTTTTTCAAATGAAAACCTATATTATGTTTTAAAGCAAAATGGGATTCAGATAATTTTTCTGAAAATTTTGATGTATCGTAATCGAAATTTGAACGAAAACTTCCTTAGTTATTCTTCTTCAAATACTAAGGAATAAGGATAATATTATAGTCTATTAAATACTAAATAATTTGTTAAGGAGTTGTGTGTAGGCAATTATCTACATTACTAGTCTAGTGGCGTGTATGTGTGTGTAAAGTAAATGAACATTAGTGTGCGTGAAGCGTTCCACGAAACTTCAAACATGAATGATAACGACGCCAAATATTTTAATAACTGCATAAAACCGGATTATATAACGCAAGTCGCCACGGCCATAACTTACAATATAATCAACACGTAAATACTAAAATACGTAAACATTTTTTTCATTGTTATTTAATAATTATCAATTATTATAGTATTATACAATTATTAATATTATTTAATTTTTACCAACTCACTAAGTTTAAAATTATAAAAACTATCAAAAAGTTACTGTAATATAATTTATAAACCTATCAGCCAGTTACTATAACACCTTATTAGTTATTATAAATATAAATTGACAATAAGACGTATACAATTTTTAACATTTAAAAATACAGATTTATAGTAATTTTAATTTCAAATTTAGACGAAATTACATATTAAAAAACCTAGAATAACTATTTTAATTATTTTGTTATGATTGTATAATATTATTCGTGGGTACTTGAAACTTCTAAAGTATACTATTATATATCTATGATAGTACCACGGTTTTTTGTTGATGTATACCTTAACGCGTTATAAGTACCTACCTAATAAATATTATGATACGATTAATTTGGAATTTATTACAGGTACCTATTATAGGTCAATTTTTTTTTTAATACCTACCATAGATAAGTATATAATATGTCTAATACCTAGACTGACAATTTGCCTGTAATCGTAATTTTATTTTATCATCAGCAAACATATCTAAAATTTCTAAAAAATTCCCTTTGTTTTTAGAAATATCAGACTCATTATGTCCACGAAATGCTAAACCCTGTTTTGACAGAAAAAGTGCCGCCTTTAGTAAGAATTTTAAGTGTTCTCTATTTTCAATAATATTTTGTTGTTGTACGTTATTAACTTGATTAGCGATAGATAGTGAATGGTTTTTTTGAACTAGAAGATAATCGTTCCAACGCTGTACACAGATAACATGAGTCTTACATCTCTGATGATTGTTCAAAGATAAGGTCTGTTCCTTCCAATTTTTACATTTTGAACCATAATTAACAAAACATAAATTACCAGCCGTTTTTCCAGAGGCTATAATGTTGGCAGAAAAATGACGGCATGGAAAACAGAAAATTTCATCTTTTGATACAGAATACTCTATCCAGTTGTAAACTTTATAATGTCTACTTGTAAATTGTCGACCTTTGGTAGCAGGGAATAACATTTCTGGCTGAACTAGTTCATCATTTTTTGATAAAGAAATATCATAATTTTCTTGTAATGCATTTGTAGGCAATTGAACCTAAGCACAAAAAGTAAATGTTAGTTTTAACTTTTCAATTATTTTAAATTAGTTAATTATTTATGCTATGAGCAGGGATAGATTTAAGAGGGGGCAGACTCAGCACTCAGAGGGCCAGAGGCAGAACATAATGGTTTTTTTTATACACCCAAATATAAAATAAAATATACAGGTACTATAAATAATAATTTTCAATACAAAAAATTGATAAAAATACAATTAAATATAAATAAATTGTTTGACTATAATTATGAATAAAATATAATTTGATACCTATGTTTTAATAAGTTTTTACATTAAATATATAAAAATAAAAATATTAAATAAAAAAAGGATTTTTATTTCCTAATCACACATAAAATTACTTAGTTATGTAAAGTAAATGTGCTGATTTTTAAAATTTGTAATAAATAAATAGTACCCCGTACCAAACCTATTTCCTATAAACAATATTAAATGTATTATGCATATTAAAAATAATTTGTTTGGATTAACAGAAAGTTAAGGAATTATTCCTAAAAGTAATCCCCTTAAGTTCTATTTTAGAACCATTTTTTTTTTAAGAACTATCATAATTATAATTAAATACCATCAATCTTATGTTTTTAATACTTTAGCACCCCACGTTTTAGAGGTCTAGTTTCACCTATGAAAATAATCCTTAAATTAAAACATAATGTAAGCAAGTTATCATATATTTTTTTGGTACTTACTGGATCACACATGTGTTGTTTTTCAATTGTAGGAATAAAAACATCAACTGCTGATCTTGGCACTACATCCTAAAATAATGAGAAAGTTAAAAATTTGTTTATAGTTTATTGTTTATTTGTTTATTGTTTATTTTTAAAAAATTTCATACCATATTGTCCATTGTATCATCTTCATTTGTAAATGGAACTGGTTGTTCAATATTGAAACTAACAGATCTATCGTGATCATCCTAAAACATATTATATATTTATAAATTATAAGTATACAGTATACTTATTATTAAACATTATAATTTCAGTCAATATAAA
>NC_042495.1:95217106-95219333 GCF_005508785.2 Acyrthosiphon pisum
TTAAGTATGTATAAAATATTCAACTTTTATAGCTAAGGATTGAAAACTTACAACAAGGATCCACGTAATTATGTTATTCTGTAACCAAAGAGTATAAAAAATATAAAACACAGTTATTTTTGCAGTTATTTTGTTGTAATTTTAGAATAATATTAATTCAACTTACCGGTTACCGTAATAATAATAAGTAATAACAATATATAAATATATTATAAAATATCCACACTGACAATGACTAACTGTCATCGCTCAGAATCGTTTTTCATATACAATTATACTATATAATTTAATACCATCCATTATACAATGACCCGCTTGTAAGCTACTGTACAGCAGAGCGACATCCACTTACCCACCTTTTTTAAAAATAATTTAAAATGTCAACAATTTTTCTAATACGCACCATTAGCAATTAGCATTGCAACTAATTATATAAAATTAATACAAGAATCTATACTACTATATAAAATTGTAAGGGGTTTTTTACGACCGCGCTAACCAAGAAAACTACTGTACCGATTTGGCTGGAATTTTTTACGGTTATATATTATTTATTTTTTTATATATGTATATTTTACGGTTTATATTTTGTAAATAAATGTAATTATTGTCGATTTTTAATCTTAAACTGACAAATAACTGATATCTGTATATTTTCTTTCTATTTTGTGTTTTTAATTACTGCGGTAACGTTGCATAAAAGTTTGTAGGTAGAACGTTCTCAGTCATGTTATTCAAAAAGGTACTTAAAAAAGGTACCGTTCTCAATCGTGTTCTACCCGGGGACTTTACAGCCCTACTTTGGTAATATTGAATAAGCTTAAAACAAAATGTAGGAAATGTTTGGGGGGTATGGACATTTTTCGGGTGCTTTTTAATTTTTCTCTTTTAAAATAACGTAGAGTTAAAAAAAATAAACACTTGACTTTCCCAGCCTTCTATTGAGTTGTATTTTATATAGTTGCCAGATGCGGAAAAAGACCTGGTAAAAAAAGTACCATAATCATAGGAAAATAAGAGGTCACGTACTCACGTGATAAAAATACCGAAATACTTATTCTCGTACAGTGATTGTACTATGTTATTGTTTTAGGTATTATCTGATTGAACTGGTTAGGTACCACACAAACCAAATGTGTGTGTGTTATATATACTTATATATAGGTACTCAAAAACAAATCAAATGAATTTGACGATAATCTCAGAGATTGTTTTTAAAGATTTTAGAAAAGTTTAGAGAGTAATGCCCGTATGCATAGTCAATTTATGTGTCACATAAGACATCATGTTAAACTATGTTTTATGTGACACACAAATTGACTATGCATACGGACATAAATAGTTAAAACCACGGTATAAAATATACCAAGTGCTAAATCAAATCCGCATATCGCGGTTGCCAATCTAGAACCGAGACACACCTATATACTAATAGCGTATATATACCTACTATACAGGATTTTCCACAAAAAAAAAAGCACACTGGCGAAGCCAGAATATTCAGCTAGTATAGTGTAGGTATATGCCAGATGGTATACATAGGTGTATGTGCATCTCAGTTTGAGTATATCTGAGTTTTAGTAATTTAGTGTACCTTAGTTCAAGAATAAATCGGCGTATGTGTACCAACCATAGGCGCCGACAGGAATTTTGTCAAGGGGGTGCATCGTGCATAGTATACGCCGATTTTTAAATAATGTATAAATAATTTTAGTTAAATACGTAGAAATATTTTTTCAAATTAAATGACGATACAAAGTTATTTTTTTTTTATTCGTCAGAAGTAATGTCAAAGTAATGCGGGATATTGGCTGCGATTAGAAAATCCGATAATGATCGACAACTCGTAAGCTTATCGCATGCGATAAAAATGACCGATTTATATATTGAATATACAGACATACAGTGTATATTATACACGTGACAACTGATATGTCCTATACATCCATCGACACTATACGATAAAATCGGAATCATTATTAGTCGACAGTCGTGTGTCCGTGTGTGTATATCTCAACGTGCTTATTATTTTAGTTCTTACGTAAAATTATTAATATATAAAAATGAGTGACATACGAAATTTTTTGCAAAAGAAACGCAAGATAGAATAAGTCCATCAAGTATAAATGAAGGCAATCATGACATAGGTAATTTAAGTAATTTAAGTAATAATAGTTCTAATAGTAGCCAACAAAAAGAAGTGCCACAACTCCAATCAAGTATAATG
>NC_042495.1:95219383-95222904 GCF_005508785.2 Acyrthosiphon pisum
TATATCGTGTATATTTATGCCAAATAAAATATATAAATACCGATAAAAGGAAAGGGTGACCGAGTAGGCATAAGGACAAAAGGCAGTGAAATATAATATTATTATTATAATAACGCAGTTACATGTAAATAAAAAAAATCGAACTTTTCGACGCCTGTATTTAGGGCCTGTATATAGTAATACCTACGCGACGTAAAGTGGTAAAACTCTACTTTTGTAAAAATGTATTGATAAACACGCGCACGGCGGCACTCGGTTTGCACGTCACGTCCGCCGCAGCGCGCCGGAAACAAAGTAGGGCCGCGCGCGGCCCGTAAATTTAGCGGGGAACGCGAATAAGGTCCGAACGGGAACGCAGAAAGTACTCAAAGCTGGTAAAGACGAAAAATCTGAATTAAACTGAAATAAACTAAATTAGATATTAATAGATCAATAAATAAACAATTCAATAAATAATAATAAAAAAAATTACAAATTTCTCGGTAAATATACCTTTTTTTTTCTGATAATATTTTCTATTGTGTATAATTTATATACCTTTTTTTTCCGATAGTATTTTCTATTGTGCATAAAAGCGGAGACCGGGGAGACCGCCCATGGAATTTTTTCATTGGCCCTCGTTTACGTCGACTTTAAACCAAAGACCCGGGAGACGCGAACCGAATTTTCTCGTTGGCGGTTCCCTAAAAAGTACAAGATTTCGACACGGGCAGCGCCACACGGGTCTCCGTTTTATAGTTAAGGAATATACAGACATACAGTGTATATTATACACGTGACAACTGATATGTCCTATACATCCATCGACACTATACGATAAAATCGGAATCATTATTAGTCGACAGTCGTGTGTCCGTGTGTGTATATCTCAACGTGCTTATTATTTTAGTTCTTACGTAAAATTATTAATATATAAAAATGAGTGACATACGAAATTTTTTGCAAAAGAAACGCAAGATAGAATTAAGTCCATCAAGTATAAATGAAGGCAATCATGACATAGGTAATTTAAGTAATTTAAGTAATAATAGTTCTAATAGTAGCCAACAAAAAGAAGTGCCACAACTCCAATCAAGTATAAATGAAGGCAATCATGACATAGGTAATTTAAGTAATTTAAGTACTAATAGTTCTAATAGTAGCCAACAAAAAGAAGTGCCACAACTCCTTCATCAGTTGACTGTTGGTGCTAATAAATTAGATATTGGACTGTATTTGAATTCCTACGTTGATGACGAATTACGTTTAAAGTTATTGAAGGACCCCTGGGTTCCATCAAAAACATATGACTTCAAAAAAGATTTGACCAACGGCTCTACGAGAGTATTTCGTATAGAATGGTTTGCACTTTATCCATGGCTAAGTTACTCAGCTGTTTCTAAAGGCCCACTATGTCGCGTTTGTGTATTATTTCGACCTCGAGTACATAGAGGTGTTCAAGGAGCATTCATTGTTTCACCATGCATAAAATATCAAAAATTTAACGAGGTTTCAAAGGCTCATGAAATTAGTATTTGGCATAAAGACGCAATTAATGCGTCACAACATTTTTTAAACTCAAAAGAGAGAAAACAATTGAGTGTTCATGAGCAAATAGATTCGGCATTTAATAGAGAAATAGAAGAAAACAGGGTGAAACTTCGTTCTATCATATCGTCAATCTTATTTTGTGCAAAGCACGATCTTCCACTAAGAGGTAAAAATGACGAAGGTTCAGTTTTTACAGATTTATTACAATTCCGTGTCGAATCGGGGGATGAAGTTTTGAATAAGCATTTAAAGTCTGGAGCTAAAAATGCGTTATATATCTCACATGAAGTTCAAAATGAACTAATTAAAACTTGTGCTAATGTACTTCGACAAAACATTATTGAAGAAGTGAAACTTTCATCTGTTTTTTCGGTCTTAGCTGACGAGACTGCCGATATAAGTGGCACCGAACAATTGTCAATAGGTGTTCGGTATTTGTTTTACGACGTTAAGTTTCAAAAACACAAAATTTGTGAAGAATTTCTTGGTTACTCGCCTCTTACAAAACTGGATTCTAAATCCATTGCCAAAACCATCATTGAATTTTTAGAAAGTTGTAATTTAGATTTGAATCGACTTGTGGGCCAAGGATATGATGGATGCGCTACAATGGCTGGGCATATAAGTGGCGTTCAAAAATTAATTAATGAAGCTTATCCTATGGCGCTATTCTTCCATTGTGCTAGTCACGTATTGAATCTTGTATTTAATGATTTAAATAACGTAAGTGAAGTAAGAAATACAACCGGGATCATAAAAGAAATAATAAATTTTTTTAGAGAGAGCACATTGCGTAGACAAATTATTCCCAATATTCCTTTACTCTGTGAAACTCGTTGGTCAGCAAAATATAAGAGTATTAGAATTTTTGCTGACAATTTTATTGTTACTTATTGTCAAAGCTTTGGAAGAACTATCAAAAAGTACAGCAAATTCAAAAACCAAAATTAAATCTTATTAACTCTTTACTGCTGCTACTACACCAGTTTTTATTGTTACATTGCAAGTAATAGCTGTTTATTCCGCTAAATTTGAACCAGTATGCAATCTACTTCAACAAGTTAATATAAATTTGAAAACGGTGAACAATCACATAACCAAACTAGTTGATACTTTGCAGTTGTATAGAAATTGTGCGTCCACTGAATTTACCGTATTATTTGCAAAATCTAAAGAAATCGCTGAAGAACTTGATGTTGAAATACGTCCACCTCGAGTTGCTGCACGACAAAGTCAAAGATCAAATCATCCATCTACAAACTATGAAGAGTTTTTCAGAATATCCATTTTCGTTCCTTATCTAGATTCAATTATATCATCATTAAAAGATCGCTTTTCTAAAATTCACAATCAATCATTTTTTCTAATGGATCTTCATCCTTATGCTATGAAAAACATGAGTAAAGAACAGTTTATTTGCACATCAAATGATATTGTAAAACTCTATGGAAATATTTTGTCATCAAATTTTGTAACTGAAGCCACAACATGGTATGAAATGTGGAATAATGGTGAAAAACCATTAGATTCTATTGAATACTTAGATTTGATCGAAATGTCAAAAGATTTTTATCCAGCTGTAGCCGACGCAATCAAGATCGGAGCAACTCTTCCAACAACAACTTGCAGCATTGAACGTTCATTCAGTACTTTAAGACGAGTCAAGACATGGAACAGAGCCACTATGTGTGATAACCGATTGTCCGGATTGTGTATGATGAGTGTACATAGAAAAAGACTAGGAGAGGATACCAAATTCATTGAAAATTCAATTGAAGAATTTGGAAAAAAACCTAGGCGTTTGCAATTATTATTTAAAAAATAATTATTATATTACATAATATAAATAATATATTATATAGACAATATTGTAAAATAAGTATAAATGTATAATAATAAATAATAGAAATAATGTAGATAATTATGCAAAATAAAATAGTTTTAATACCATTCAATTTTTTTAATTTAATTTTTTAATTTTTTTTTTTTTT
>NC_042495.1:95222954-95231103 GCF_005508785.2 Acyrthosiphon pisum
AATTTTCCCCATAGAAAACCCCCTTGCACCCCCCTCACGGCGCCCATGGATGCAACCCTCATGTGTTAAAGGGTATATTCTCATGTGGTATATTATGTGGTACGTATCATGTGGTACGCTACAAATGAATATCAGAGATTGAAGTCTACAATATTATCCACATAACCCACTTCACCCACCAGTAGTAACATAAAACTATTATGATTAAAAAAAAAGAAGCGTTGAAAAATGCCAAATGGTACATTAATTGTTTAATAACCGAAAGTTAGAAATAATGTTATTTTAAGGGATTTGATAAACGCCCCATAAATAAAATGGTCTTTGTTCTAGATACAATCGAAACAAGAAAAGGGTGATCAGCAACAAAATACACCTTGGGCAGACGATCAGGCATGGTCCGTATAATTGCATTTAAACCTGTATAAAAATAAAACTTCTTATAATAAGGTACAGAACAACATATCAAATGTTTTGAAAATTATATAGTAGGTAAGCATAGAAGCAAACATGCAAGTAACAAACAAAATAGGTATACAATGAAATTAACAAATTAACTACCTAGTTGTTAGGTGTTTATCAGATGTAATGGATGACACAATTAAAAATATTATAAATTTGCATACATTTAAGTATTTAATCAATTTGCAACATACAGCACAAGCAAAATTAATGAATGTTACCAAATACTTAATAGTCTTATAGCTTAAACATGGTTTTAACATTAGTTGTTGAATAAAATAAATAGAAATAAGAATACTTAAAATTTAGCAATTAAATTCTACAATTATAAATTAACAATAATATTACTGTTCACAAAAAAATGAATTGTACCATTGACTCATAATACTTATTTATTTAATTTGTATCTATTTAGTATTTACTTATTGTGTATAAAGTTTTTAACATTTTTTATGATTACCTACTCACAACTTATATATCAAAAACTATTGAACAAAATAATTTGCACATTTTGTACATTTTTACGTATTTTGTCAAGATTCGAACTTTAAATACTTGTAAAAAAAAATTGTGACTGTTTTATCAATACTTTTCAACTGTCATGTAATAATATATTAAGAGCCTTATATTAATTTTTCAATCTTTTTGATCCAACAAATAAAATTTTATTGACATTTAGGTATAGAAAAAAAACTAAAAAAATTAAAAACTCAAAATGTCCGTAAAGCACTCTAAACAAGTCTAAATACTTAAAAAAATTTTATCGTGTATAGAAAATTCTAATATAAATATTTAGTGAAAAATTCATGTATCTACCATTATTTACACCCCAAGGACTTACCGTAGTACACAGACTTCTTGCATACCCTGAAAAAAAGGTCTGACTACGCCTATAATGGCTGTGATATACCCTAATAATGTACAATGTGAAATAAAACTAATAATGTTGCTTAAATAATATAAATAGTGTATCCGTATTAGCATTTACCATTTATTTTAATAAGTTTTCAACTAAAAAAAATAGTTGGCAAAAACAAATTTGATTGAGAATATGATTAACGTGTGCGTTAAGACTAACAATAATAAACCAACTATGAAATAATAATATAAATGTGCGAAAATACTGATAAAATTGAAACGGGTAACTAATAATAGGATAACATTTGGGTAGCTTTTAATTTTCAGATAAGTTTTGTACTCCGCCAAAAATAAAAGTTCATTGTTCTTTGCCCGTTATAAAGAAGATGTATGGACAGTTTGCAAAAAACATAACTTCTTTGTATGATCTGGGGGTCATCAAACACCGGGTAAGTAAAGTCATTCCTAATAACATAAGCACACACTTGTATTAGAACAGAGTATTAGACCTGTTCATACTATACATTTAAATGATATCAATTACATAAATAATTTGTTACTAATACATATAATCTCCATTCTTCAACAAAAAAAATAATACTAATAAAGTTGTTAACAACATAATTACATATATATAATATATAATATGGGTCAACATAATTAAATTTGTTAACAAAATGAATTACCTAATTATAAATACATTTCTTTAGTAAGATATTGTACCATTGAATCAATTTTGGTCATTCGACCTACAAAAATAACGCTACGACTTTTAGTTGAAATAAAAAAATACAAATGGATGATCAACAACGACATCTTTACGTTCATTAATTATTAAACTTATCTTCATACGAATTGCCACACCTAATTTTTTTAATATATTATATATTAAATAAGAAGAATCAACACCAAAGTTTGTTATCTTTATTTGTCATAATATATGAAACAACAACAAGGTTACAAAGATCAATCAATGATTAAAATTATATTTTATCATAGCTAAAGCATATTATTATAGTATACAAATTAATTATAAATTATACTTTAGCCCATCTTATCATTCTTATGGCAACTGTGTAATCACTAACCATTATAATAAGCTCTATAATAACATAGAACAATATTTAATATAATATTTATATTATACCTATATATTGGTTTAAAACCTAATATAATACCTAATAATGTAGGTATTTAATAAAATCTTTAAACTGCAATAACTTTTCACTACCTATAAGAATTAATATAAAAGCTACTATAACCTTTAAAAAAATTGTTCATAAATGTTTGCAATGGATAGTTGTTATTTAATCACATATTAATCCCTTAAAATTGATCTGAGTAACCATTGATTCTAAGCAGGATTCTAATACAATTCTTTATAGTTTAGGTATATCAAGGGTCACCAATTGGCAGATAGTGGTCTCATTCAATTTGCCCTTTGTGATATACTGATATGGTTTGCAAACTCTTCTTGTAAGCCATGACTGTTAAACGTCAAATACACTTATTATTATATTGAATCAATATTTATTTAAAATAATTTAATTTAGATATAAATATATTATCTGCAAATCTGTTTAAATACATCAATTTCATATGTCAGAAAAAAGACTCGATATAACAAACCTTGGTGTGATGTTTATTTAATAATGAGAGAGATAAATTATTAGGATAAATTACTTATAAAATTGTTAAAATACGGAAATTAATTTTCTATCAGCGAAAACAATATTTCATGAAAGAAACGATTTGGTTTTATTTATTTTAAGTGTCATGCACGGAGGTTATAATATTAATACAAGATGCTGTAACCAAAAGTTTATGTTTTTTAGGGACTGTGTAGACTGTATAGATTTCAGTGTCTTGTCGTGCAAGGGGATAAGCGTGATATGTGCGCCCAGCACTTTTGAGAATTCCCAATTTACCGGACAGCATTTTATGGGATTTCCAATTTACCGCTCAGCACTGTGGGTATTCCCAATTTCCCACCCCTTAACTTGATGGAAAAAAATCGCCTTCAACCATCATCGAAAACTAAATTTTCGGTGCAGGCGTGACAAAAATGTTATTTTTTCCTCTAAAAAGTAGATAAAAGAAGAACGATAACCAATTCCCAATAAGAAAAATAAATTGTGATACCATTAACCGCTGCACCCTCAGTTCCTTTTTCATTGACATGAACATATGCCTTATGCGAGACTTTACTCACATACAGTTCACCATGTTCAACAATGTTAGAAAAGTTTGCTGATTCTGTAAACATTGTTGTACATCCAAGCTAAAAAATATTACATAAATAAATAAATATAGATTATTTTTTTTCGTCAATATACTCACGTTGGATAGTGTACCATCTAATTGCAGTGACTGTTCTAATTTGAAACGAGGCAATTTGACAGTAACATCATACTTGGACATTTTATTCGAAATATCATTCAAATTAATTTTTGAAAAGTTATTTTCCAGATCTTTCAAACCATCTTTAACATCGGGCAATAAAATGATCATATTAAAAGCATAGAACTAAACAAAAAATTCAACATTTTAAATTTTTCAAAATATTAAATTTACATTTATAAAGCAATATTCACTTTATAGGGTAATTTAAGTGCGGCGAATTGTAGATCATTATCATGATAGTATTGCAAATTATCTACGAGAGTCATCATTTTGACTGGTACTTTGTCACTTGGAGTAACATAAAATGAGTCGTCTTCTGCATCATTAAAACTATATATCCAAGTACTTTGAAAATGCACAGCATTTGCCAATATTAAGGCAGTGTCGTTAGTAATGGAATCTGTAAAATATATTGGATCATTATTTACATACATTATCTATATTTCAATATAAACATATTGTATAAGTTAATAACCTTGAGAAAATAAACCTTTGATTTTTTTATTGGTTTTGCTTAAAACCCAATTATTTAAATATCGGCGCTGTTCTTTTGGTTCGTTCTTGAAATTCAATTTCTCTATTGAAGATTTCAAATATTTCATAGAGTTTTCCACAAAGCTTTTTTTAACTTTGAAAATTTCATCAACAAACATTCCGGTTGCTAGTTTCAGACTATCATTATCACTCTTAAATAGTATTAAATTACTACATATTATTATATATTATTTTTATAAGTTTAAAACGTAAATACATTTAACCATTTTCATATGGTTTTAATTATTCATTATTTGACAACATTTACGAGAATAAGTTTTTAGTTGTAATAAGCTTATAACGTCAATACATTCAACTATTTTATACAGTTTTAATTATACTTAATCTGACGACATTAATAAGACTACATTTTAAGTATAAATTACAATGATAATTGATTGAAAGTTTTTATTCCATTGCTATAAATTTCATAATATTGTTAAAAACATAAAAAGTTAAACAATTGAATCTATACACGTCAGACTTCGTATAATATACATTATACTCACTAGTAAATCTTCCAACAACTCCCTATATCCTTCCATTGAATGAGTAGTTTTATTTAAATGTATAGTGTTTATAATTTCGTCAAAGGTTTTTGAAGCTGCTCCAATGCTAGCCATAAACATAATCACATGAATACTGAATGGAGAAAAGAAAATATTCCCTTCATCAGTTTTGGCCAATTCCTAAATTATTTAAGTGTAATAATTAGGTAAAACAAATAATATTTATAATAAAAAAATTATGTCTTTACCTTGTACAATGAAAACGAAAAATCATGATTTGCCAAGCTCAATGATTCATAACTTGTATTGAGTGCCATGTTTTTTGGATCTGAAATAGGTAGGTATATAAATAAAATGTATTGAATATTAATTAATAATTAATTATTTAACAATAGGTATATTATATTATAATATACTTCAACTACAAAATAATGAGAAATAATTTGATTTTGGCTCAATTAAGATTATATCCAGTACCCGACTAAAATAATAAGTAAGTGATTTTTAAAATACGATAACCCATAGCGATAACAAACGTCCAAGAATAACTACGCCCTACCTAAGTACCCAATCGAAACAGATTTTATCTTGAAAACAGTTTATTTTTTTTAAACTCTTATAAGTTTTTGTCCAGCGAGTCGCGAGAAATCGGTTTTTTTTTATCGTGTTACTGCTTCGGAGACTCAGGAGCACAGACTGGGGTACTGCAGTCTGCGGGTGATCACTGCGTGAATATTTCCTACCAGTAGCTAAATAGTCTATCTATTACGCCGTGGGATATAAATACGTCATAGTATCGACATCATAAAATATAGTAATGTATTCGAAATAAATAATATAATTTGAGTTGGGTACAAGAAACATTTATCAAAGGTCTTATAAACGTTGAAATAAAAAATAGGAAAAAAGTTGTAGGTAATTGATTTTAATTGTTGTAATTTAAATTGCTTAATTTTTTTTATATAGATGTGTTCACGAACACTATACAACATAAGACAATATAAAAAACGTATCTAATTTCCAGTTATGTTAACTGTAATTTGCAATTTTGGATGAAAAAGAAAATTCTATCAGTTATACTTCCAATGGTGTTTGTTAAAAATAAATTCACAATCAAAATACTGACCTAATAGGTAACTGACACTAGAAAGGTGAACAGTCATCGATGCTTATGTAAATATTAACTGTTATAAAAATACGAAATTAATAGCAACCGTATAAATGCAATATTTAATAAAATATTCATATAATTTGATCTTCAACCTGGCGACTTTGGCCATTAGCTTTTTTAGGGATTATGAACTGTGGTAGGTATGGTTGGTATGGTAAGGTGTTGTTGCGGTAGGTAAGTAAACACGTTTATTGTGTGACGAGGATTTTACTACTACGAACCTGCAGGGTGGTCACCCATCCGGGAGCTAGTAGTAGCGGGAAATACTTACTCTCAGTCGCATTGAGCGACTAGTAGAAGCCAACAGCGCTAAGCTACAGAGCAAAGTATTACAAAATACAAAATATCTATAATGAACGTGCCGATTAGATAAGATAATATTATCCACACTAGCTCACCAAAATGCTTCGTTGCGCAATTTTTTCACACACTGACTGATCTGTGTATGTTATATGTATTTAAATTTTAAGTACCTATTAGCAATACAAAAGAAGTGGGTGGATTCGGCCATCAAGATTTGTGAGTGCTAGTGTGTAGTGGGTGTGTAAATATATGTATATGCAGTGTTGGGTAGTAACGTAACGCAAATTACAAATTACTGTAACGCAATTACTTTTTCAGTAACGCAGCAATAATTTCATTACATTTTACTTACAGACTCAGTGGCGGCGCGAGAGGATTTTTGTGAGACAATTGTCTCACAGCTAAAAGGGGTGGTGGGTGGGTACTGGGTAGGTACGTATAGTGGATAGTCAGTTCTGAAAAATATTGAGTGACACAACGTATCAAATAAATAAATAAATAAACTATTTATAAGTTTTTAATTGAAAGGGTGCTCGCCAGCTTATGGTAATCGGTAAAAAAGACCAAGGAAAAAAAGAACAATTTTAAAAAATATATTAATTGATTATCATAAAAAAAAAAGTTATTGATATCAAATTATTATTATTTAACAAAATTAAATATTAATGTTATTGTGTCGTGCGTGCTACAGCAGTTAAGAAATTTTCAAATTATAATATAAATATTAAAAAATAAGGTATAATTAAATATTTGAGTAAATAAATAATTGATTTTGTTTGTATGATTTTTTGGCATAAATCTGGTTTAGCAACCTATCGATTTTTCAAATTTTTTTTTTCCAACATGTGTATTTTAGGGTTCTTTATAAGAATGTAAAAAAAAAAAAGGTGGGTAAGTGGATGTCGCTCTGCTGTACAGTAGGTTAGAAGTGGGTCACTGTATAATGGACAGTATTAAATTTGAATTCAATGATATAATATCACTGTATAAGAAAAACGATTCTGAGCGGAGACGGTATATCAGTCTATGTATTAGACATATATATACTTATCTATGGTATTAAAAAAAAATTGACCTATAATAGGTACCTATAATAAATTCCAAATTAATCATATCATAATATCTATTAGGTACTTATAAGTTATAACGCGTTATACATCAACAAAAAACCGTGGTAAAATCATAGATATATGATAGTATACTTTAGAAGTTTCAAGTACCCACGAATAATATTATACAATCACAACAAAATAACTAAAAGAGTTATCCTAGGTTTTTAATATGTAATTTCGTCCAAATTTGTACTTTAAATGACTATAAAAATAAACCGTTTAAATGTATATTTTAGATTTTTTGGTAACAGAATTAATTACTTACGTGGAATCTTGTTTTAAATTTTTAATTCTTAGATACAAAAATTGAACATTTTATAAATTTTTAACTACAAAATAATTTTTCAAATTAAAATTTGATAAATTTTGTCAAAATTTGATCTTTAAATGCTTATAAAAAAAAATTGTGCCTATGTATTTTTAATATTTTTCAACTGATATTGTAACAATATATCAGGAGCTTTGTATTAAATTTATACACTTTTTGGCCCAACAGATAAAACTTTATTGATATTTATAGAAAAAAAAAACTAAAAAAATTTAAAACTTACAATGTCCGTAAACAGCTCAAAAAGAGTCAAATTATTTTAAAAATTTTATCGTATATATAAAATGCTAATATAAACATTCAGTGAAATTTTCAAGTTTCTACAGTCACTCGTTTTTTAATTACAACAAAATAAGAAAATCGTTACGTAAGAAATCGAGTGAATATCAAATGTTGTAAAAATATGAATTTTTCTAACGCCCATAAAATTTAATTTGAGTTTCTTATAGACATTTTTTTTTTGGTTAAGGTA
>NC_042495.1:95232039-95236251 GCF_005508785.2 Acyrthosiphon pisum
CAATGATTTATTAATAAAAGCAGTATTATATAATTAATAAGTTATTTTTATTTTGGTACCCGCAAGTTGAATTTTTAGAAAGGTAAATTTGATATAGAATTATTTTAGGGGGGTGTGAGGGGCGTAGCCCCCCTCGAACTCTGTTCAAATTTAATATAGGTGGGTCGTGTGTGCTGCAACTAACATTCTCTTGTCTCATTGTCGAAAAAGTTCGCGCCGCCACTGCAGTTACAGTAACGCAAATGTAACGCAATTACTTTTTAAAAGTAATTTCTATGAAGCAATGCACTAATGCGTTATTTTCCACGTTACTTATTAAAATAATAGTTTTGAATGTAGTACAAAAATAAGCTAATAAGATATTCCAGAAAAATTAAAAATCAATTTTATTTACTTTTGATTTGGATAATAGTTAACAATATTATTAAACATTCCAGGAATTAATGTTATTACTTTCATTATCAGAAAGAAAAGAGTTCGGCTTAAAAATAAAATTTAATTTAAACGAATTATGATTTACGACTTATGACTTATGAGTAAACCATCTATCGGCTATCAACATATATGGCTATAGGTACGAATTTAAAACTGATATACCTACCTACCGGCTACCTCGATGTTAATACCTTACCAGACTGCAGTCACCATTTCCAATTAATGAAATATATAATATATAGACATATAGTATAAATACTATACATATTATATTAATACGATTTACGAATACCATAGGTATTACCATTACTTATTAGTTCTAGCCGTTAAGGACTGATTTTGTGATTTAACAATTAACTACCTACCTGCATCCCCCAAGTATACGCCGAATTATTGTCGTCGGACCTCGCACGACCCAAAAGTTCTAGTAAATAGATAATTGTAACAGTTCAACAGTTGACTAGATACCTTATTACTTACGACATCGTTTATAAAATAATATTCTAGTGTCTAGTGAATAGTTATAATAAAATATTAGTTTGAATTTAATTATATTAACTCTAAATTAAAACAATGAGTGAAATTATTGAGACTGAAGTATCAGCAAGTGTAGCAAATATCAGTGAATTACCATGGCCAACATATAATAAATATTTTGAAGTTACATCTACGGATAGTAAAAACTTTTTCGTGAAATGCAAATTATTTATCAAATCCAAAACATATTCTACTGCCATAAGAAGTAGTTCAAATTTAAAAAAAACACATAACAGTAAGTAGAATTCATAATTATTAAAGAATAAAGGGGTCGTAAAATAGAGACATGTGTAGTTTGAGTTTAAATGTATACAATTAAATTTAACTATGTACCTACTTTACTATAGTCATATAATTAATAGGTGAGATGAATGATGATGTACATTTACATATTATTTTAAATGTTGTACACTAGGTATCACTAGGTAGTAGGTCTAAAATATATTGTAAAATATATTATATTATGAATTGAATATGGTTCAAAAAAAATTATAACTATTATCAGAGATAAAAAAAAAAGTAACGTTATTTGTAACGCTTAGTGCCACGCACTACTTTATTTATGAAAAAGTAACGTAACGTGATAACAATAATTTTAGGTAACGTAAATGTAATTTAAATAAAAATATGTGAAGTAACGATAGTAACGTAATTCCATTACTTTTTAAAAGTAATTTACCCAACACTGTGTACATGTGTTTCTAAAAAACTTAACGACAAAAAGGTAACAAACGTTTGATAGTTGAGTTGCTGTATAAATGTAAAATCAATAATATCAATAATACACAATATAATAAATAATTCACAGCAATAAAGAATTTTGTTTCTAACGCTTAATCTGCTATGCTTAGGGAGGTATATGAATATTTTGTAATAATAAAAATGGCCTTATACTGGCCCAACAGAAATAATAATCAAATTCAAATAGTTATAGGTACTTACAACGAGATGGTGTGAGGTCTGACCAGCCGCAATCTGTATCTATACTATATATTACTATGATTCACAAAATAAATGTATATATAAAAACAGCGATTTGCGCACGTATAATATAATATAATTCCGCGTTGACGTTACGGAAATGATTGCCTTTGGTGTTTGGGCGGCCTTGCAAAAATATCGCAAACCCATTCATTCGTATAATCTACATAATAATATTTTATTGTTATAATATAATATTTCACATGACAAAATAATACAAGAATAAAATATACAAATATACCGAATATTATACGGAACATAAATCGATCCTAAATGTTGTATAGACACGATTAATTACTATTTAGTAATACCACTTGTACGGTTTACACCGTGGTTGAAATATACAAGGTTATTGCATTTATAGCCCCTCTCAATCAAATATTTTATAATAAAAACAAAAATGGCAACGTAAAGGGAGCCAATAACATTCAAGTATACATGCGCGGGAATTTTGAATTTGTTACCTTTAGTCAGCGTGTTTTTGATGGTAAGAAAAATTGATATTTGTGATATCCCTTTACGCAGCCATTTTGTTTCTGTTGATAACAATCCGAGTCAATATGCAATAACCTGTATATTTCAACCATGGTTTACACCATATTATAATAATATGATACAATAAAATATACGAATAATATAAAATAATTATTATACATTTAAATTTAAACAAAACTAGTTTATAATGTGTTAATGTATATATATTATGTATATGTATATGTATTATGTAGTAGGTATTACACGTATTTTGTATAGGTTCGCCGGAGAAACTCAAATCTTATTTTACGTAGTAGTAGCGTCAATATAAACAATTTTAAAACAAGTTTGTAATTCTTTAATTTATCATTACCACCTATCTACGTAGTTTGTCCTTCGGTTCATCATGACGTGATCGCATTATCTGGTAGGACATAACATTAACACCGACAACATACTAGCTTCGTGAGCAAGTAGTATAGAAGACCCGACATTATATGTGTGTTGTAAAGAATATTGGTATTATAATCGTATCCTACTTGGTGTTACCTTATGATGTTAAAATTAATTAATATTCTCTACAGATGTTGTATTTTATATAAGTGTATATTAATTATTAGTTTATAAATATAGGTAGTATTTTTTACTATACCTACGTTTGTTAATTATTGTTACAATTATGTTTAGTGTGTAGTCGCGGTCATTCGGAATAACATATTTTGTTATTTATATTTTAAAATATATTTGATTTAGACAGAACTCACCAATCGCAATGAAGGAGCCGTGTTCTTGGTTAATATATTCCAGTTTATTTTTCGGTACGTAATATCAGTGTTAACACTATAATACTATAATAGTAAATAGAAAATAATGTTTAATGGCATTATGTTAGTAGTTGGTATAATATTTATAATATTTAAATATTAAATATATAAAAAAAAAGGTGGGTAAGTGGATGTCGCTCTGCTGTACAGTAGGTTACAAGTGGGTCA
The DNA here is from genome assembly GCF_005508785.2 of Acyrthosiphon pisum. NCBI lineage: Eukaryota > Metazoa > Arthropoda > Insecta > Hemiptera > Aphididae > Acyrthosiphon > Acyrthosiphon pisum. The sequence continues at coordinate 95,235,459 of NC_042495.1, forward strand.
CTGTATAATCGATAGTATTAAATTTGAATTCAATGATATAATATCACTGTATAAGAAAAACGATTCTGAGCGGAGACGGTTTGTCAGTCTAGGTGTTAGACATACCTATTATAGGTAGGTATACTTATCTATAGTATTAAAAAAAAATTGACCTATAATAGGTATTAATAATAAATTCCAAATTAATCATATCACAATATCCATCAGGTAACGCGTTATACATCAACAACAAACCGTGGTACTATCATAGATATATAATAGTATACTTTAGAAGTTTCAAGTACCCACAAGTAATATTATACAATCACAACAAAATAACTAAAATAGTTATTCCAGGTTTTTTAATATGTAATTTCGTCCAAATTTGAACTTAAAATGATGTTCGTGAAGTTGGCCCACCTAAGTCCTTAAATTTTTTTAAAATCTATGCCATTATTTTGCAAGTTATTTGCAAGTATTTGCAAGTCTATTTTTAGAATTTGCAAGTCCAAACTTTCATCGTAAAACCCAAAAATGTAAAGATGGGTCAACTTCACGTAGCCCACCCACTTTGACCTAGAACTTCGAAATCGGTATCAAACGAAAGCTAATGATTAGCAAGTATTTGAAAACCCCTTTTTGAAATTTGCAAGTCCTTAAGGTGGCCGCTATAAACTTTTGAACTTGTAAAGTTGGCCCACCCACTTTGACCTAGAAATTTTAAACCAGCACCAAACGAAAGCTAATGATTAGCAAGAATTTGCAAGTCTGCTTTTAGAATTTGCAAGTCATTCAGGTGGCCTCTATAAACTTT
>NC_042495.1:95236301-95266257 GCF_005508785.2 Acyrthosiphon pisum
AAGGTAGATAATCCTATAAGGAATCTTGTATCTATTTTTTAAAATCTTAGTTCTAAAAAGAAAATTTTTTACGAATTATTAACTCAAAATAATTTGCTAATTTTCGTGATTTTTACATATTTTGTCAATTTTTGAACTTTAAATGCTAATAAAAAAAAACTGTGACTAAGGATTTTTAATATTTTTAAAATCTTATTGTAACAATATAGTAGGAGCCTTGTATTAAATTTTCAAGTATTTTTACCCAACAAATAAAGTTTTATTGACATTCATAGAAAAAAAAACTAATTAAATTGGAAACTGAAATTGTCCGTAAACAGTTCAAAACAAATCAAAATATTTTGAAAATTGTATCATGTATAGTAAATGGAAATATAAACAACCGGTGAAAATTTCATGTATCTACAGTCATTCGTTTTAAAGTTACACCAAAAACCAAAATCAATTTTCTCGAAAACAGATTTTGCGTAAAAATTACCGTTTTTCCTTAATTTTTCTTTTGTTTTTCACGGCGCTTTTGAAAACTATTTTCCCCCAAATTACTATTAATTATTTAAACCCCAAAGTACCAACTTGATTCACTTTCTTATCATAAAAGGTACTGTTGAAGAAAATCCAAGCACTTTTACTGTCCTAAAAGATGATGACAGACACAAAAAAAAATTAAAAATTAAAAAATTAATAAAAAAAAAACACACACTATTGTAAAATCAATACATTCATCGTTCCACTCAGAATCTAAAATCCTAACTCTGTGGCTTTCTGTTGAGTTAATTTAATCCACGAGGTTTACGTTAAAATCACAGTCACCATATTCGTGTGTGTGTGTGTGTGTGTGTGTGTGTGTGTGTGTGTGATACGTTATAAGTTTACCTTACAAACAGAAACAGCAAAAGCAGCAGATGAGGTACAAACGCGGGGATCTGTTTATGCAGAATTCAGGCACCTGCTGCTACTTCAGTACTTCCGTTAACTCCTAAAACCACATACTTGCGATGATAAAATACAGAACAAACCGCACACTTTTGATAGGTTAACACCGCACAATTTTTAAAATTATTGTATCCAAAAACCGCACGCACTTATAATTTTCAGCAGGGCTTGAAACCGATTGAAATAATTTCGGTTTCGGTTTCGATTTTGTATACCTGTTTTTAATTTTTTCGATTTCGGTTTCAAGTTTTCAATACCGATATTAGAAGATTTCCAGGTAAGTACCTAGCTATCCCCTCTCTATGCGTTATTTGATTTGGTTTCATAGTCACTTTAGTTTTTTATATCAATTTCAACCAAATAAGTTCAGTATATAATAATACAGGATTCAAGTCATATACTCAGTTTTCAAATATTTGTCTTTTAAAGGATCATCCGTTATTTTATTTTACGTTTTTTAAAGTTAAAACATTTTTATATTTGTACGTTTTTTTTTAAAAATCATCAAAAATCGACCATATCAAAAAGAACACGTCGCAGTACAATATGATTCCAATTGTTGTTTCAAAGTCAGTAATCGATATACGACATCTGAGCAAGAAAAGTGTAACTGTTGGATTTTTGGTTGATAAAAATATGTTCACAGTCATTATATTACTCCAATGTAATTTCACAAAAAAAAAATGTTAATGATCGATTTAATACAGTGGTATACATTAATTTTGGATCCAATTTATAGCTCAATAACTAATAATCTACATACTAATAATTGTAAACGTATAAAAATAACAGATACCATGTATTACTCAGCTAATTTAAATCAGCTTACTATCAAATTGTATGTTAATAACCAATTTATCACGTTATCATATAATGATCTCCATCGAATAAAAGAATTACAACTTACAAGAATGTATAGATTCATATATTGTTGAAAAGCAGAAAAAGTTGGTTTCATATCAGTCAACTTTTGATACAGTGTATTCATTAATTAAACCAAGCATTAATATTCTACCATTACCTTGTCAGAGAAATGATTTTACTAACCAGTATATACAAAATTTTGATTTTAGCAATTGTTTCGTACAGAGCGATGATTTCAGTTTTATGTTTGAAATACTTCAATTCCACAATAATTCACTATCAGATATAATATTGAATGATATTAAAATATAACGTTGAGAATTTGAGATCCACGACTGCTTTATCATCAGCTGCAGCAGCAGGTTGTTTTACGAGTGGCGATCATACAGCTGATGACCTTTGTTATCATATATTATTCGTATCATTGTTAACCACGGATATAGATATCCGTGTTGTTAACCGAGCTTGTAATAAACCGTTTTTTTATGAAATTTAAACTATCTTATCATGAATTACTTATTGTTTCATACTTCATAAATGTAATTTTTCGTCGTCCGTACTTCATTGCAGACCAGTTTTGGTTCGGGTTAAAGTACATAACCAAACCCATTTTTATATTAATAATTATAAACGATACTTTAAAATAGCTAATAAGTGAATTTTGTAATTAAACGAAATGTATCAATCAATACTTATTGTTCAGATTTTATAAACCAGTTCATCATTATAATATATTGTTACATTTTTATAAACATTAAATTTATTTTTATTATTAATTAAATTGTAGATTTATTTTTTAAATATTAAATTAGTTGATCTATAATGTAATAAATATATTATTATTTTTTGTATGATGTAATCAATAGCACAAATATCATTCTATATAAGGAGCATACAGAATCGTCGAGTCAGACACAAATCTTTTACACAAGAGGATCCGGTGTACAACGTCAATGCTAGTCCATGCACTTCGACAATATTTTTGCGATTCAAAGCGAGTGCGTACATATTATATGTACCTATATTGTATATCGAGTTATTCCAGCACTCAGCATGAGTGTTTGACTGTCTAAATTAATTATCTCGTATTATCGTATTATCTAACAAATTCACCTTGTTAATTACCTATTCATTCACCTATCTATTCACTTTTTGCAATATAAGGTTATATCTACTATTACTATCATCGTATTATAGACCACATATGATATTATTACACAGTTAAACAATCAGTGATGTATTTTGGGTATTTTGTCGGGGGATGTCCAACATTTATAGAAACCTCACAAATAACATTTTTAGAATTATTATCTTTACTAATATTTTAGATTCTGAGTGGAACGATGAATGTACTGATTTTACAATGATGTGTGTTTTTTTTTTATTTTTTTTTTATTTTCTTATTTTTTTTTTATTTTTTATTTATTTTAGATTCTGAGTGGAACGATGAATGTATTGATTTTACAATGATGTGTGTTTTTTTTTTATTTTTTATTTTTTTTGTGTCTGTGTACACGATAAGTAGTCGAAATAATGCTATACGATTTTCAACTTCAGTATCTTGTTCGATCAGAAAGTGAATATCGTTGGTACTTTGGGGAGGTCAAAATTTAAATTTCCCAGTAGTTTTCAAGAACGCAGGGGAAATAAAAATAAAAACTAAGGAAAAACGGGATTTTTTACGCAAAAACTGTTTCCGACAAAATTGATTTTGGTTTTCAGTATAATTTTAAAACGAATAATTGTAGTTACTTGAAATGTGTACCTTATGTTTATTTTATCAATTCCTGTACTTGATAAAATGTTCAAAATATTTACAAGGTGCCATGTTCAACTTTAATAGCTAAGACTGAACAATTAAAACATGAATCCTTGAACTAGAATGTCAAGTATAGAAATTGATATAACAAACAAAAGGTATAAATTTCAAGTATCTACAGTTATTCGATTTTTAATTACACTGAAAACTAAAATCGATTTTGTCAAAAACAGATTTTGCTTAAAAAAACCTGTTTTCCTTAATTTTTATTTTTATTTTGTCTGCGCTTTTGAAAACTACTGGTTACTTTTGACCACCCAAAGTACCAACTAGATAATTCACTATCAGAAATAATTCTGTTGAAGAATATCTATAAGTTTTATTAATAATTATAAACTGACAAAATTAAAATTCCGAAAAATAGACAGCTACTCCAATATTTATAAATATTTACCAACAAAACCGTTGTACCTACATTAATTTGTTCTCGCGATAATATATTTAAAATAATATTATATGATAGCGATTGTATTGTGACAAAAATTATATTAGTTGTAAGCAGCCTTCGAATGAAACGTGTGGTTTTATTTTTACATTTTATTGACTGGTCAACATGTTTGTTCCCCTATAGGTATACCCAATATTATTTACTAAATTATTTCCAACCCATGCACGATATAAATGATATCATGGTTCGATCCCGGCCGTGGGTGGCGTTTTTCTTCGGACAAGTCACGGTATCTGGAGAGTAGTGCTGCCATCCCCCCCCCCCCCCCCGGGCATGACAGATACCTACTGGTGCCCAATAAAAATCTGCCAAACACACACGTGTTCACAGAAAACCAAATTTCCAAAGGTTAATAACCTCTTTACCTCGGTTAAGCCTCAACCACCCACCAAAAAAAAAAAAATTATATCATATATGATTACAAAATATTTCAAAATATTACCTAAAATATGATATTATTAGTATTTAATTTATAAGGATTCATTATTTTAGCATCCGGAATTTTGTCTGACAGAAAACTCGAAAGACGACAAGCTGTATCATCTTGCTCAGTGTTGGTGACTGTAATATAAATAATTATTATGTTAATATAAGCGGCGAAAATAATGGTGTTTAGGGCCATGGGGGCTTAGAGTCCTAAAGCGTTAATAAACACCATCAACCAATATATGAACTTTATTTAATATTAGGTATTCATAGTACTAACTATAGTAACTACACATTATGATTATTAAGATTAAAACCTCTTTTTTTATGTTAATTATGTAAAAAATTAACTTTATATACTATCCAGTATCTACACATTTTTTTCTATTGTTATATTTTGACCACGCATGGGTCATCGAATTCTGACATTCCCTATAACATTTAATTATATATTGTGTTATTTATATTTGCTTGAATAAAGTGTAACTACTAGGTTACTCTTTTTATCAAGTAACTCTTGTCAAGTATTTTTATTGTAGCAAATATTCTTATTGTAACATAATTTACAGATTGTATATTGACAAAGAAGAAAATAAAAAATATAAATTGTATAACATTTTTTTTTTTCTATACCTAAGTGTTAATTGTATTAAATAATAATTTGTTGTACATTTGAATAAAATTGTAGAAACCCTGAGGATATGTTTTATTGTTCAAATGGACTGTGTATTGAATGGTCGTGGGTTTGTGATGGTCGTAAGGATTGTTCAGATGGTTCAGACGAGACCAAAGAGTTGTGTGCTCAATATGAGTATGGACCAAATACGACCACAAGTACAAAATAATAGCTATACTACATTTAATATTATTATTTATATATATATATGTTTGTGTGATGACTAATAGATGCCAGAGTTAATCATATTAATATTAATATAGAATTTCTAATATTATAATATTGTAATATTATATATGTATACATCTAAGGTACCTATCTAATAATGTTATAGATTGCGGAAGAGTGTATTCCAATCGAACTCAATATATCCAAAATGATAAGTTTGAAATTGTTGGAACGTCACCTTGGTATGTTTTAATAAGTCGACAATCTAAAGAAATTATGGAATATCGCTTGTCTTGTGGAGGGTCAATTATCACTCCAAATGTAGTAATTTCTGGTAAAATCCTTATACATTGTATTTAAGAATAAGAATGGAAATTAATTAAATAACTTTTTAGGAGCTGAATGTTTTTGGAGAGATGTTATGTTTTCTAATAAAATATTAGTTCAGAATTATCAAATTATTGTTACTGCTATTGACAATAACAATTATCAAACAAGTGGTGTAAAGTATTAATAATTCAAAGTCTACAAATAATTGGTTATGATATGTATAATATAAACTATATCAATTGTTCAGGTGGAAATAATTTACGTAAAAGAAGGTTATAATGGGAAACATGGGTTTTATGCTGAAGATATTGCTATTATTGTGTTGGTGGAAAAATTTTTGTTTAGTAATGATTTTGTACCTGTTTGTATTGATTGGAATAGTATATATAAAGTAGAGAATGGAGATACAGGAATGGTAAATATGTTGTATTGTATTTTATAGTATCTATGTAGTTTTATTAAATAGGTAGGTACATAAAAAATAATTTGAAATTAGTTGTCTGGTTTAATATCCAAAAAGTGGTCGTTGGTTACGGTTAAGTTATCCACATAAGTTAATACATTTTTGTGCTAGCTTCAAATCGATGAACTAAGAATAAATTCCGAAAACCAACGGCTTATGAGGTTTAAATTAGAGATATCCCGGGTACCCGGCAATATTACTCGATGGCCGGGTACTCGATATCATATTTAAGACTCGGCTCTTACTCGATACCCGGCGTAATACCTACATGTTTACTCGGCCATTACTCGGTACCCGGCGTAATACCTACATTTTTACCCGGCCACTACTCGGTACCCAGCGAAATACTACATTTTTACTCGACTCATATCCAATAGCGAAAACTGATAATCTATTTATAAATATATGCATACCTATAATTAATATAGCAGAATAATCTAAAATTCTAGGGTAATGAATTATAATTTATTTTGGTACATATTGGAATAACTGAACCGATTTACAATAGCCAGTTGATTATAAAAAAATCATGTTTTTCTTCTATGAGTTACAAAAATAAATCTCGTGTTTACTGTTTAAAGACTTAAATTATACTATTAATAATTTCTTAATCACTAATTGTTAGTTGATACTTTAATACTAGTATAAGTAGCATTAAAATTTTTACTCGGCCAATACTCAATACCCGGTTAGTATAAACAATTTTACTCGGCCAGTACTCGGTACCCGGCTTAGTACCAGATTTTCTACTCAGAATTTCTCTAGTTTAAATTATGCTAAAAATGTACAATTTGCCATGTACATTTTAGCCAAAAATGAGGAAGTCGTTTGAATTTAGCCCCTTTAAGTTAATTTACGTCACAACTTTTCTCTGAGGTTTTTTGAAGTTCAAAAAACCAACTTTAAATTACTTTCAGATTGGGCTCTGCAATATCAACAATTAGTCCGCTCTAATATGAACAACATGGGCTACATTGCCTCTTAGCTCATCCCTAATACCTAGAATGAGTTTTGCAAGTATAATTATTGTTGTTATCACAAGTGCTAGGGTTTACATTGGCACCCAAAATAAAACATTTTTGTAAAATCCTTAAACAGTTATCTAATTTCGTATTCGATCTATCTTCAAAGTAAAATACTTATGATTTGTCAGACTATATTTAAAATTACAATTTAATTCATTGCTGATACTTACATAACGAGATACCTATTATACCTTTATTATAATTGTACATTATACAACTTTTTCATATTTTTCAGGTTAGTTTATGGAACGAGAAGAATGACTCACAAATTCTTGTTTTATTAGAAAGATCGGTTCAATATATTGACCCTGTTACTTGTCGACATATAAAACCAGACGTATTTGATCAATATGTGACTATTGATAAGTTTTGTTCCAATTTTACACAGGGTAATACAAATTTAGATTTTGATTGCTGTAGTGATAAACGTATAGTAAGTAGCAGTAAAAATGTTTCGTTTTATGGTGGAGATTTTTGATATACCTATTGTACCTAGTTGATATTTGAGGGTCAAAATTAAATTATTCTAGTATTTTTCTTAATAACTTAAAAAAATAATTAATAATACGCGGATTTTTATGTAACACCAGTTTTAGACAATATCTATATTGTTTTTTGAAGTGAAACTTCTATACGTGCGCTGGGAATAAATTGTCAAGGCCGCGACACACAAGCCATAGGAAGAAAATCGGTAACGATTTATAATAATATTATTAATTGCCTATAGCATCGAAGTGAAGAGATGTTTAGATTAGATTAGATTGGATGAGATTAGATAGATTATATTATTATATTAGATTAGACTAGATTAGACCTCTGGGCAGAAGATTGGCTAATTTAAAAAGGGAGAGGACCATCCCCGGGTGGTTCTCAAACATATATAGAATGTGCATACTATAGATGCATTGGATAGAAAGCATTACGTGTTACATTTGTTAGTGTTGCTGATATTTTCACGCATTTACTCCCATGATTCAAATGGAGAACAAAGCCTTCCAAGAGAAATTTTCACTTTAAAAAATGTATGATAATCCAGATTTATAAATCGTCACTGATTTAGAAAAAAAGAACAATTAATGCATTAAATTATAAGTTTCTTCTCGCAACACAATCGGCATGTTTTTTCTATTTACAACAAAATATTTTCAAAAAACTTCAGTCGTGGTCTCTCTTCAAGGTATTCTAATGATCCAGAATTTAATTTATTACTTATTAGCAAAGCAAATACCTGCCTTGAATTTTTAACAGCTAATACGATTCACACTTGTTTAACGATTTATTTTAATTTATTATTCTTTAAGTTTTTATTTACATAGGTAGCTGATTTTATTTTTGTATAATATGTATTAATGTATTGAAGACAGATATTTTATTTTTAATGTCGAAAATACGAAGACATATTTTTTCTACTGATTTCTTTTTTAACATAATTTTGATTTATTTACCTATACACATAAGTCATTTGGATTTTTAATATTTAATAATTAAATTATTAAACGATTTAAACTAGAGGAAATTATTAAATTTGATAATTTATATAAGTACCGGTGCTAAGAGGAAACAACAGCGATACAAGTAGTATTCACTTGTCACTCTTTTTAAATATGAATTTGACTTTTTTTTTAAACTTATCATTGATTGTTTTACCATCATTTGTAGGAGTGAATATTATGTCTATGTAGGAGATTACCTACAATTATAGGAGTTTACCATTACCCGTAATTATAGTCCGGCAGTTTAGCATGTATTTTGCCTATGCCTGCATTCTAAGGCGCTATTTTGTGGGATACCCAGTTTCGAACCATGATCAAAATGCCACGTCAGATTTTGTGTTAATTTAACCCAAAGAATAATTAAAGGTCAGATTGATTGAGAGATTTTGTTTTCGTTTGCCACGTAAAATAGGCTCCATGGCCCTTTTATTTACCAGAGATTCGTCTCAACTTCGCAAATAATGTGGCCATATCGTAAACTAATAATAACCAATAATCACACGTACCAATGTCATCATCTTCTTTTATGGATATTAGGTTTAAATGATTGATACTGTTACATTGTTCATTATGTTCTTAAACACGAAATAGTGTTAATTTACAAATAAATAAAAAAAAATTTTGCTCTCCACCCGGAAAATTTAACGGATGTCTTTGCACTCACTATTTTACAATATTAATATGTTTAATTTGTGTCTTATGTATAAAATATCCAGTGGTGTACTCAGGGGTAGGGATCTAAGGTTTTTTCTTCCTTTTACAACAAAAATGTATTTACCAATTACCACCATTTCAATACACAGAGTCGATCAATTGTTGGTCATTTTTAATAGATGTAAAATAAATTGTAAAATACCTATGACAAAGGCGTCGGTCATCGTCCATCGATTATTACCACGTATATTACGACCCGAAGACTATATTATATAGATGACCAAGTATCCCGGTTAAACACTCGAGTGTTTTAAATGTAGACTAACTATAGTTTGTTATAACTTATAACCAATTATATAAAAAAATAATGTAAATTATTTACATAGGTAAAACCCTAACCGAACTAAAATCCTGCGTACGCTACTGAAAATATCTCTTGTTTCAGAAACAAAAATATCGGCTCAAGATCTTGGAGCAGGAATATCCTTTTTACACTTTAATTCATATTATTTAACCGGGATACATAGTGTCAATTATGATTTAAGCAAAACAAACAACCCAGTCTTAGGTTTTACAGACATTAAATACCATGTTCAATGGATTCGTGGAGTTTTAAATAAACATGTACGTAACCATATTTCTTTAAAGGTATCATTTAAATTTTAAATTTATTATATTGGCTTGGTTTTCTTAATGACGTTAAAACTAAGATATTTTAGAAAGAATATATATAAGTATATTTAACATTTAAGGTTTTGACAGTTCACAGGGAGTTCGTGCGTTTTACCGACCGTCGAGGGAGTTGTATATTCGTATGAAGGTTCAAATGATATTTTATCTCACGGGACATTAATTAATAATAAACTTACTGTCATTGAGAATTGCGAGGTTGGATATCATAAGGCTTATACATATAGCTTTAGATATTGTCTGGGAAGTGGAAAATGGTTATCCAATTTTGATAAATTGTGTTTCAGTAAGTATTGTGTAGTAGTTCAAATGTTGTACGAATTACTTATTTATTTCTATATTTTAAGTACAAATTGTTGTTATGATTGATTATAATTTATTTACGTTTATAGAAATGTGTCCACCTCTAGAATCAGATAGTTTAGATATTAAATGCAGTCATAATTGTAAGTATGCTAATTGTTCGAATTTATCGATACCCGATACAATAGCAATACCATCATGTAAGCCAACATATATTGCACCAAATGGACAAGATGCTGCTCCACTTGAATTACATTGTCAGTCTAACGGAACGTGGAATAAACAACTATATAGTTGCAATCCACGTAATTGTATTTTTTGTCATATAAACATTATAAGTCTCTAATTTATACATATTTTACTAGTTAATTTATCATTCACTGTATCCAAGTACTTTTGTATGAATTATAAATTATATAATTAAGGAAGTACAATTAATAATCATTATGTTAGGCATAATTGTTTGATGTACATTTTTAAACAGTCATCATTATGCCTATTCTGTAGGTATTATTACGTATTATTAAGAGGAAACCACATGGATATTTGCTGTCTCTGCCTTACAAGCAGTGTTGAGATTATCTAGATAATAATTGCTGATATCTTACCTTATCTAGATAAATATTTTCATAGGACGTTACACCAGCATTTGTTAGTGTAAGTAAGAGCGCTAGTGCGTAACATAATAAATTTACGCTCAGAAGATCCTGTTTAACTCCGTTAGTTTAAAAATTACAGTAAAAGTTATGCGTATATAATCTAGATTCTAGCGTAGGTAAATTAAAATACTCATAACTTACTTTAAAACTGAGAAATCTGAATAAACACATGAACAAAGATAATGTTCTTATCATCAAGTTTCATAATAGGTCGATTCACTTAAATTTTAAAACTAACGAATCTAAACATGATCTGCTGAGCGTCAATTTGGTATGTTACGCACTTGTTAGACGGAGACAACAAATATCCGTGTGGCGTCCTCTTAATCATTATAATTTATATTTATATTTTTATTCAAATATTATTTTAGATTGCGGTAGATTATATATCCAAAACCAAGTATTGATCGGAAATGGCGAAAAAGCACTTGTTGGAACGGCACCTTGGAATGTTGGAATATATCAATTAAAACAAAAAAACTATAATTATGACTTGATTTGTGGAGGATCAATTATTGCACCAAATTTAGTCATTACTGGTAAAATCTTTGTACAACGTATTTTCAAAAGAATAAAAATTAAATTAATATAATTTTCAGCGGCTCATTGTTTTTGGCAAAAAGGTATGTTATCCAGTAATATATCAATAAACGATAGTTTATACAAAATTGCTGTTGGGAAATATGATAGAAATTTTACAATTATCGACAATGATTTTACTCAAATAATGAATGTACGTTATTAATAATTCAAAAGCCTAAAGATAATAAATTAGTTCGACATATTAAATAATCTAAATTAAAACAATTTAATAGGTGGAAATTATTAACCTGAAAGAAGGTTATAATGGACTTACTGGGTTTCATGCTCAAGATATAGCTATTATTGTGTTACAAAACAGAGTTTCTTTTAGTAATGATGTTGCACCCGTGTGTATCGATTGGAATGTTAAATACAATGTAGTCAATGGAGATAAAGGAAAGGTAGGTTGGTCTCTAGTATTATTTAAATAATTACAATATGATTTAATTACTGTCACAAATTATAGATAATTACAATACATAACTAAAAAAAGTAGGCAAATGAATACCGCTCTGCTGAGCAGTAGGTTACAAGTGGATCATTGAAATGGATGGTTTTACATTTAAATGATATAATATCATTGTATACGAAAAAGGATTCTGAACAGTCAGTCAGTCTGACAGTCTGTCGGTCAGCCTCTTTTATAATTATACTTTTAAATCGCAACAAAATAACTAATATCGTTAGGTAGTCTTCGTTTAAATATCTAATTTCGTCCCAAATTACGGACCCAAAATAACAATAAAAAAAAATATGTAGGTATATATATATATTTTTAAGATTTTTCCGTGTCAGTATAAACTACTTATGCTATACCGTGTACTTAATTTTCAACCCTTCAGCTATAAAAACTGAATATGTTATTAATTTGTGACTAACTACAAAATAATTTAAAAGTTTTCATGAACTATGTCAAATTTTAAACATTGAATGGTTATATCAGAATGATGTATACAAACCTTTTCATCCCGTGGCTATTTTTTGTGTTCCTAATATTTTTATGGCTTCCAAATTATTATGAGTAGCAATATATTATTATAAACTCGTATATTTAATGTAGGAAAACTAATTTTAAATTTTGTATTATATTTTCAAATATTTTGATTTTTGACGGAGCAAACATTTTTTTGGCGACAAAAATTTAAAAAAAACTATTAATTATCGAAATATAAAAATAGATAAATATCTAAAAAAAAAGTAAATTTACTATGGAAAATTTAAAGTATCAACGGTTATTAGTTTTTAGCTACATAAAAATAATTAAATAATAAGGAGACAATTAATTTTTGTTCCCCTAATTGCAGGGATCGAAACCGTTTAAAATTTTAACGGTTACGGTTTTAGTTCTTGAGAACGGTTTTCTAAATTTTCTGGTTTTAGTTTAGGTTTTAAGACCGGTTTTTTAAATTTTTTGGTCTTGGTATCGGTTTTAAAAAAGGTTTTTCAAATATTTTATCGGTTTAAAGAACGGTTTTAGAAAATTTTCGGTTTTGGTTTTTGGAACGGTTTTTAAAAAGTTCCATTTTATTTTCCTGTCTAATTACTGTAGATTCGATTTTTATTATCTATTAACTATCTATTAACCGAGTCTAAAGCCCTGAAATATGACTACTTTGTATAATTAGTGTACAATATACGATATAACAAATAAACGTTCAGCAGAACTAATTTCGTGTTATTAACTTGAATATTTTGTACCTAATTTAGGTGCCTCATGCCTACTTTTGCATTCGACATAATATTATGTTGCCATATTATGGTTGAGATCATTATTCGATTACATTAATATTTAATTGTATATTACAATAACATCACACTATATTATTTGTATTTTCAATTTTCAATCATAAGTTTAGTAATAATATATATTATATTAATATTTCGTAATACTCAGTAACTCCATCGGGATTTTTATCAATAAATCCAAACATAATAATTTCTTCGTATAAAAATAGTAGAATTACAAATAATATAACTAACTTTATGGAATTCAAAGAAACCGACATTAGTTTTAAATTTTAATCCGTTTTTCAAGAACAGTACAAGAGCGGTTTTTCAATTCTATGGTTTCGGTTTGGGTTTTGAAAACGGTTTTTTAAGGTGTTAGGTTTCGGTTAAGGTTTTTTAACCGGTGTTTCAAAGCTTTTGGTTTCGGTTCCAGTTCCGGTGTCGGTGCACACGAATTGCGTACCAAGTCAGGTAAACGAACCCTTTTGAACGAATTGCGTCCCAGATGCAATTCATGTTACCTTTTTTTCTATAGTTGAGTGGTTCTTAAAGTGAAAACATAATATCTTATATAATAAATCGTCATATATTCACATATAAAAAAAAATCATAATATTATAGGTTATAAGTCATAGGTTAATATCACTAGTATTAATTTTGTCTGTATTTATATTTATCGGCTAATATGTTAACATAATCTTTAATTTTAATTTCATTATTATTTAATTGATTTATTTTATTTTCTAAAAATTGTATTCTTTCCCTTATTGGTTTTCTTGGTACTCGTCGTTTTTCTAGACTACTTCTTATCAATATTGTTGTATCGGTTTGCATATTTTTTTAAAACTTCTAAAAATGTGTATACATATATTTGGATGAGGATAATCAAAAAATTATAATCCATAGTTACATATTGATTGGAAAGTCCGTATAGTCCGAAATATTTTTATAAAAGTATCTATAAAAGTACAATCCCACTAAAATCTAGTTTTCATATAATAATAATTTTTGTGATAAATATTTAAATTGTTAAAAAATTTAAAAAAAATTTGGAAACCACCAAAAATATGTTAAGGCAAAAAGTAACATGAATTGCGTCCGGGACGCAATTCGTTCAAAAAAGTTCGTTTACCTGTTTTGGTACGCAATTCGTGTGCGCCCTCCGGTGTTCAGAAATGAGAAAACCGCGGTTTTAACCGGTTTTTTGGAAAACCGGTTAAACCGGTTTCAATCCCTGCCTAATTGCCTATACAGGCATTTGCTCCTGCTTAACGTTATTTACTTCGTTCGGTTCTTGAATATGGGTCCGTTGTCTGGATCACCGTACACCGCCGCTAACATTCACATTGGTCGGGTGCAAAACTATTCTATAAGCGTTGTTGTTTGTTGCCTCAATATCCCCCCCCTCCCACAAAACATGATTATACGCAATATTCAAGCACTTAAATTCAATTACCATTCAGCTAAAAGTTATAATTTTGGTATTAATTTCATTCGATGTCTGATCGAGGGTCGAGTCGATACCCCGAGGCTTCTTAAACTACTTGATGTTCATACTCCTAGTAATACTAGGCTACAGTGTTATTTTTATCCCCCTAACATTATGTCGAACTTAACCAGAAATGTTCCACTCTCAACAATCATGCACAATGTGAACTTTATTTTATTCTACCTCTAGGCTTTAGTACGGAAACAAACATTTTTGTTTGTATGTTTTTGGTTTTTTTTTACATTCTCATCTTTAAACGATTCAGATTGTGATGTTTTAGATTCTAAGTGAAACGATGAATGTATTGATTTTACAATGATGCGTGTTTTTTTTTAATTTTTAATTTCTAAATTTTTTTTGTGTCTGTCATCACCTTTTAGGACAGTAAATGTCCTTGGATTTTCTTCAACAGTATCTTTTCTGATAGGAAAGTGAATATAGTTGGTACTTTGGGGGGTCAAATGTAAAATTTTCCCAGTAGTTTTCAAAAGCGCCATGAAAAACAAAAGAAAAATTAAGGAAAAACGGGAATTTTTACGCAAAATCTGTTTTCGAGAAAATTGATATTGGATTTTGGTGTAACTTAAAAACAAATGACCGTGGATACATACAATTTTCACTGGTTGTTTGAATTTCCATTTTCTATACATGATAAAATTTTCAAAATATTTTGATTTGTTTTGAACTGTTTAGGAACGTATTCAGTTTCCAATATTATTAGTTTTTTTTTCTATGAATGTCAATAAAACTTTATTTGTTGAGTAAAAATACTTGAAAATTTAATACAAGGCTCCTACTATATTTTGACAATGATATTTCAAAAATATTAAAAATCCTTAGTCACAGTTTTTTTTATTAGCATTTAAAGTTCAAAAATTGACAAAATATGTAAAAATCACGAAAATTAGCAAATTATTTTGGGTTAAGAATTCGTAAAAATTTTTCTTTTTAAATCTAAGAGTTGAAAATGTAATACAAGATTCCTCATAATATTGTCTACCTTTATCAAAAAAAAAAAATGTCTACAAGAAAGTCAAATTAAATTTTTATGGGCGTTTGAAATTCATATCTTTATAACATTTGATATTCTCTTGATTTCTCATGTGACGATTTTCTTATTTTATTGTAATTAAAAAACGAATGACTGTAGATATTTGAAAATTTCACTGAATGTTAATATTTTCATTTTCAGTACACCATACAATTTTGAAAATATTTTGACTCTTTTTGTTATTATATCTAGATTCAGTCTCCGCTCAGAATCGTTTTTCTTATACAATGATATTATATCATTGAATTCAAATTTAATACCATCCATTATACAGTGACCCACTTGTAACCTACTATACAGCAGAGCGACATCTACTTGCCCACCTTTTTATTATACTTAGTTACATAAATTTATAGTGATGTAAAAAATACTGTTATTATACCTATATTTTATCTTTGTATTTATATTCTATGAAGGTATTATTCTATTTCGAAAAACGCCAAATGGCATTAATCAAATTTAATAAATCGATTTTGTCAAAAACTGGTTTTGCGTAAAAAGCCCCGTTATTCGTTAGCTTTTTTGTTTGTTTTTTCCAACGCTTATGAAAATAATTGTGAATTTTCCAAATTTACCTCACAGAACTACCAACTAGAAAAAATGCTGCCGTTGAAAATCGATAATTTTTTCTACTAAAACAAATGTTTACACACTGAAAAAAACACATAATTATTAAGATATAAAATCTTAAAATACCTACAAAATGTAATATAATTATACGAAAATACGATAATATTATTACCTATAATATATTATAATTGTAATATATTATAATTATAACTGTACATATTATAACGATATTATACATTTACAGATCGTTAGTTGGGGGAAGACGGAAACAGGCATTTCAAGTCCTATTTTATTAGAATCATCTTTACCATACGTCGACCATGATTCTTGCCGGAATATGTATACAGACGGATTTGAATCATTTGTGACTGATGATAAATTTTGTGCCGGTTCTGCATTAGGTAATAAAATATTTAAACATTAATACCATGAACCCATCGACTTAACTTAAATTTATTGGATACAGAATATTGAAGGTAGACTTTTTTAAAAATGAAGATTTACTTAATTAGTATTAAATGTTTAAATTACCTAATGAACCACTTTTTACAATAATTGTAATTAATTTAAGAATACAAAGTACATTCTTATAAATCAAGCATACAAACTACCTATTTACATTTTGTCGGTACCACACGCTAAATCTATAACGTATTGACTTTGTACTTGACAACTTTATTAGTTAATGATCCATAGTATCTAAAAGCCAAAAGGTAATCGGGCGGGCAATGTTGTATTTTGGTGAGGTATAACTGCATAATATTATTACCGTTTTAACTTTTAGTTAAAAAGAAACCACATCTGCTACATATTATACAGGTATACAGGTATACTACCTATATCGAATACCCTTGTAATACCGTACCTGTCCATCATGTGTAATTAATATATGGTACATTTTTTTGGAAGTAGATGACGAATGATTCATTGACGATTAGATAATCACACTATGTAATTTTAATTTGTAATTAGGTAATTAATAATAAATATTAATAACTCCCATGGTTTGAAATGCATTGAATAATCGGCTAACAGTTACTTTCATCACAAATTCCACTTACAAACCCTCGTACTATATAGTACCTGTACATTATTTGTAATTAAAATTTAAAAAGGCATAGGTATCTATATTGTACCCACTAGTGAATAACTGTAAATTATGATTAATATAAATATTATGGATAAAATATTTTTAGTTTCAGGACAAGGAGTGTCTAAGGGAGATAGCGGTGCAGGCTTAAGCTTTTTACACTCTAATTCTTATTATTTAACCGGAATAGCTAGTGTGAATGATCCAAATACAAATAATTCAATCGCAGCTTTTACAGAAATTAAGTACCACATTCAATGGATTCGTGGACTGTATAACAAATATAACTATATCTAATAAGATTATACTAATGATACAAAAATATTTTATTACAATTGTAATTGAAATAAATAATTGAATAAAGCAGTCTTCACTTACCTGTGTAAAAATTTTTAACAGTTCATAAAATTCTTCATTTAAATTAAATATAATAAGTACATAATATGTCATAATACATTGGTAGTACAATGGTTGCTGGTAGACTTACGCTAATGACGAATGATGCCAATAATGACGCAGATAATATTGCAATGATCACCGTACGCTCAATAGCCTCAATTCTTATTGATCAGTCAGTCCGGACTATCTAATAGAGAGGTAGGTACTATAAACGGAACCAAATAAATAAGTACTCACCGAATTGTGAACGATATATGATTTATTGGTAGTCGTTGTATAAATGATCTGCGTAGGAAGAGACGGTGAAGAGCGGGGAGAAAAGAGTTGTCCATTGAGGGTGCTGTATATTGTCACCATTACAGACGTAGTGGGGGAAATGCTGACGGCGGCAGCATGTACATATAATAAGTACATAATATGTCATAATACATTGTTAGTACCTAAGCCTGGGTAAAAAAGGTATGTTCTCATTTGAAAAACAAAAGTTTTTATCGCTTTTTGAGTAGTACAAGAAATATCAGAAACCATATCTTAGGAGTCGTGAAAAACAAAAAACAAATTAAGGAAAAACCGGAGTTTTTAATCATACCCATTTTTTGGCAATATCGAATTAGTTGGAAAAACTCGAAACCAGAGAAACATGAAATTTCCATTGAGCTATTTTTAATAGGCATAAGAAATAATTGTGATATAATATTAAATATTGTAAAAATAACCCAATAATAGACACCGGCGTAGAAAAATAGTCTATCTTTTACGCCGTGTGAAATAAAAAATTGACGCGGACCCGATGGTTTAATCAAGGTTGATCGTGGTCCGGTCGAAGTGTCTGGTTAGGATTGAGGTGATAAAAAACACAACACAAGCACTTTATCGATGTGTGTATGTGCGAGTGTGTTTATACAATATAATAAATTCCGATGATAATGTTTTATTGTTTTATACAATATCATTATTAAATACAGAATTTTGTTATAAAAAGTAATACATACAATCATATCGTATAAGGAGGCGTGTGTATATGTATATAGTATACATTATATATGTGTGTGTATTCTGCACTGAGATGGGAATTTTACCGTAAATTTTTTTTCTGTACATTTACCGGTAAAATGTACGTACATTTTTTAATACTGTATAATATTTGTATTTAGTAAATTTAATACGAACTCAATTACATTTGTATAACTAAACTCAATCATTTAAGTCATTTAACCAATGTACCACTCGTCCACTCCTTACTACAAATATTATATTTATATATATCATAAGTACCTATATGCATTGTTGCACAAACGAGGGCGCCATGAGGTGCTTAGCATCTCCAAACTTATTAGTTATATTGGACTAAAAATATTGTTTAAAGTAAATCAGAGACGATGGTGTTAAAAATTGTCTTAGTAATAATTATTTGCTGGAAGATCTCATGTGCATGATATAAATATAAGTAGGTATATAGCTAGTTATATTTATATCATGCATTGTGGATATATAGATGTCACTATAGCGTTGTTGTGCATATGAAAACAATTGAAATGACTGGTCACTCATTATCACCAAATTTTAAAACGGAAAAAATAATTACCCGTAAAAATTATCGGTAAAATGAACGTAAATTTATCTTACAGGTACAATTTACCAGGTAAAATTAGATAAAATTTACTGAGCTCCCATCTCTAATTCTGCATAATCTGCATAACCAGTATATCCAGTCTTTGGTGTACCTATCTGACGTAAACGCGTAGTAGTAGCAATTATATAATTATTATTAAAACAAGTTAGCAATTTAATAATTTGTTCATTGCCACCTATCTATACGTAGTTTGACCTTAGGTCGATAATGTGATCAAATATAGCTGGTAGTACGCGCATAATATCGAACCGACTACATACTAGCATTGTATTTGATGAAGTGTTAACTTATGAAGTTAATTAATCCAATAACGATACTATCAGTGTTTAATATATATTTTTTATTGTTATAGTATATTTTGGTACACCTTATGTTAGAAAATATTCGGTAAAATATTGTTTAGTGCATAGTGGCATTAATTTCACATAGTTACATTATTGTTTATATATTTTAAATAAATTTACTTTAATCTCAACTCACAGTATTAACAATGAATGTAATGTATTTCTGGTTAATATATTTATACTTAATTGTTGGTAAGTAATATCAGTGTAAAGATTATAATTATAAGTAGAAAATTATGTTAGTTTATACTATTAAATCTAACAAAAAAATAATTATTAATATATATTATATTTAATGTGAAGAGTTGTTAATACTTAATATAACTTTACAATATAATATTATGTACCAATAATTTTTCGAAAACAATAATAATGATAAAACAAAATTTAATTTCAATAACAATATAATTCGAACTGATAAATTAAAATTAAACTTACTATACAAATGTCAATTAATACGGTTTTTAATTTTTATCAGTTTCAATAATAAAATTTATATAACATGTGCGCGCGTGTATTATACGAGGGACGTCCAAAAAGTAAGGTTACAACATGTGTTAAAAATTGAAAAATGGATATATTTAAATTAAATTAACAAGATAAGTGTCAAGACATGTCATTATTTCTCTACATAATCGCCATTAAGATCAATACATTTTTGAAGCCTAGGGACCAGTTTTTGTATACCCTCGTCGTATACCTTCCGCTCCACCACCCGAAGCCAATTACGACAGCATCCTGGACCTCCTCGTCATTTGAAAATCGTTGTCCACCCAAAAACTCCTTAAATTTATTAAAAAGATGATAATCCGATGGTGCCAGGGAGTAGGGTGGGTGAGTCACAATATCCCACCCAAATGAAACAAGCAGGTCCTGAGTGAGACGGGCGGTATGAGGTCTAGCGTTGTCATGAAGGAGTGACACACCACGAGTCAGCATTCTTCTACTTTTGTCCTTGATTTTTTTTTCAACTTCTTGAGTGTCTCACAGTATGCAGTTGCATTTATGGTGGTTCTTTAAGGCATAAAATCGACCAATTCAACCCTTTCCGGTCCCAAAAAACAGATGCCATGATCTTTCTCTCTGAAAATTGGACTTTGAATTTTTTGGTTGATGGTGAATGGGTATGGCGCCACTGTAGAGATTGCCTTTTTGACTTGGGAATATAGTGACACACCCACGTTTCGTTACCATTCACAATTGAGTCAAGAAAAGTTTCACCCTCGCTTTCATACCGTTCAAGAAATTCGCGTGCAGCCAAAAAACGACGGAGGTGGAGCGATTGGAGGACGAACTGTTTGACGCATTTGGCGAGATATGAGCATTTTTAATTTTTAATATTTCACATACCCTTATTTTTCTCGAAAATGAAAATATCGAAAAATCACCAACGCTAAAACCCAGATAATGTTCTTACCTAAACGTTTGATAATAGGTCGATTCACTCTAGTATCAAAACTAACAACTCACTATTGGGAATAGTGAACGAAAATTTGCTGTAGGGAGATTTTCATTTCATATTTATATAGTTAGATACATAATATAATATATTATTATTTATTATGATACTATTGAGTTCAAACCCGGGCTTAAAACCGTTTCCAAAATTATGGGTAATCGGCTCCGTCAGAAGCCGAAATTTTTTTAAGAAACGGTTACCAGTTATCTTGTTCTGAGAAGTGCCGTTTACCAGTTACCGGTTACCTTACACCACAATAAAAAAGCGATTACCAGTTACCGATTTTTAACGGTTTTCAAAATATTTAAATAACCGCTTACCAATCTTAAGCGGCTTAAATACCACTTTTCACATCACATTTTTTCATTTTTGTTATCAACTATGAATTATTTATAATGATGTGTTTACACTTTTCATTAAGTCATTAAATGAGTTACCGTGCCTTCGATAATTCAGTGCTGCTCACGAATTAAGATATACCTAATTAAGATATACCTTAAGTATATCTTAATTCGTGGTGCTGCTGTAACGCTTGGTCAGCAACTTTAAATTGTCATTTTTTAATTCATCACAACCTAGCGAACCAAGAGCGGTTCCATCACGTTAGAAACATACTGGTTAGATGCATCATAGAATTACTGATAACACTTTATTGATATTGTTTGTAATCGAATATAAATTGTGATACTAGTATGATATCAAGACATTTAAAATTTGTATTTTATTTTTCATCACATACGCGAATAACATAGGTAAACTATACAACAAGACGCAGTTCTGTTGGCTATAATATATTATAGTAAGTAGTGACGAGTACTATACAAAAATACTGAAAGTGAAATGATAGTGTTTGTGTTACTTCGAATAAACGAATCACTGAATAGCAAATAATAATAATATTATTAATAGCAGGTAATAGACAATAGTGTAATACTACGATAAGTAGTTAGTAAATACTAAATCATATGATATATATTTATATATTATATACAATAAGTACTTTGTAGGTCATAAAATATAACCATGTGTCCATGTAGGCTGCATTACGGGAAACGGCCATATGGAATTCCGGTAATATTAAATAATCAGTACAGAATACAAATATAAATATATAATTTTTAATTTAAAATATAAAATATAATATACCTATATATTATTATTTTATAATACGCATAAACGGTATACCATTACGTCATTACCCGTATGACATGTACGTATTTACTATTTTCTGTACAATTATATCATAAATTCATTATTTCAATATTACTGATAAAGAGAATATTTTTCTAGTTTTCTACTAAATAAAGTATAAAAACTATAAACTGAAATAAAAATAAATAATTGGTAATTGGAACAAAGTTTTTTTTCCTCATTGTACTGGTTACCGGGTATCGCTAAAATAACAATTTTCAGAAATGTCGATAATTGGTTTTTGGGATATGAATTTATAAACTTTTGTTAATCGGTTACCAGTATCCGCTTTTCAAACTGCAGATAAATTAGATAACCGGTTCTCAAAATTCACGGTTTTTAACGGTTTTAAGCCCTGGTTCAAACTGCAAAAGCATTTAATGCTGATTAAAACAATTAATAATAATCTTAATTCACTAAACGTTATTTACGTATTTAATGCATAACTAGCATGAGAATTCATTATGTCAGGCATTTTGCGTGACAGAAAACTCGAAAGACGATAATCTGCATCATCCTGTTCAGTGTTGATAACTGTTGTAAATATTATGTAATTCTAAGTGATAAAAATATTGGTAATTGGGTCCTTAGGGGCTTAGAGACCTGATAATTAATAATTACCATCAACTAATATAGAAGATTATTATTTTATATTACTATATTAGGTATTCTTAGTACAGTTAGTACTAATTACATATGCCCTGGCTCGACACGGTGATTTACTATACTTATTAAAAGAAAATCACAGGCCAAAGCCCCTCCGATGAGGTTAGGTTAGATCAGGTTAGGTTTGCCCACCCACTATTATTAACTAAAATATCGCCTCCATATATATCTCACAAATTCACTATGTATAAGATAGAAAAATATTATCCTATATTAGTATTTATATGTTATTATTTAATATTGAATTAAAAACTGAAAAGCAGTACAATCACTAATAATAAAAATTCGCTAAACATTGTTTACATATTTAATGTATAACAATTCATTATTTCAGGATCCGGAATTTTGTGTTACGGGGAAGATTCCTGCTCAATGTTGGTAATTGTAGTATAAATACATAGGTATTATGTTATTATAAATGCCGAAAATGTAGTGTGTATAAAATGCCTAGTGGTGGTTGGGGCTTTGGGGAATTAGATCCTTAAAGTCTTAATGAGCATCATCGATCAATGTATGATCTATATTTAATATTTGGTATTCTTCGTACTATAACTACAAATTATGAACAGGAAGATCAAAACACTTTCTTTTTTACATGTTAATTATGTAAAAAATTAACTTTATCTAATATTATCTAATTATTGTTTTATTGTTAAACTTTTAACTACACATAGAGAATTGGATTCCGACATGCCATTTAATATTTATTTATTTACTTTGTAACCGAATTAATAATTATTAACCTGGAAAAAATATAAATATTTGCTATAATTGTATTTTATATTAATTGTATTAAATAATAATTTGTTACACATTTGAATATAATTATAGAAATACTGAGGATAAATTTTATTGTTCAAATGGACTGTGTATCGAATGGTCGTGGGTTTGTGATGGTCGTAAGGATTGTTCAGATGGTTCAGATGAGCCCAAAGAGTTGTGTGCTCGATATGAGTATGGAGCAAATACGACCACAAGTACAAAATAATAGCTATATGACATTTAATATTTTTTATATGTCTGTGTCATAATTAATAGATTCTAGAGTTACGCATATTAATCTCAATATAGAACATCAAATATCACATGTAATTTACCTAATATTTATTTAGATTGCGGTAGAGTGCAAGTCAGTAACGGTACGTTGATCAACAATGAGAAAAAACAACCCTTTGAGGAGCTTATGGTTTATATATTAGAACGAATTGATGGTGTTGGTTATTTCTTGGTGTGTGGAGGAACAA
This sequence comes from Acyrthosiphon pisum, assembly GCF_005508785.2. Lineage (NCBI taxonomy): Eukaryota > Metazoa > Arthropoda > Insecta > Hemiptera > Aphididae > Acyrthosiphon > Acyrthosiphon pisum. The sequence continues at coordinate 95,260,699 of NC_042495.1, forward strand.
TTATTTCTCCAGATGTAATCATTTCTGGTAAAATCATTGTACTATGCATTTAAAAAGGAATAATAATTAATCAAATAACTTTTTAGTGGCAAGTTGTTTTTGGAAAAAAGGTATGTCGTCTAAGCAAATATCAATAAAAAAAGAACAATATGTAGTATTTATTAATGAAGAAATGACAATAAATCTTAAAGCTAATGGCTTTAATTTTGATCGAATAATATTTGTAAGTTATTAATAATTCAACGTGTACAAATAATATGTATGATATGTATAATATTATAAACAAAATCAATTGTACAGGTACAAAAGATTTACCTGAATGAAGGTTTTAATGGATTAGATGGGCTATATGCTAATGATATTGCTGTTATTGTGTTAGCGAAAAAAATTTCGTATGGACATGGTTTTGAACCTGTTTGCATCGATTGGAATAATAAATATAAAGTAGAGAATGGAGATAAAGGAATGGTAAATATTTTGTATTATATATTATAGTACCTAGGTATGTAGTTTTATTGAATACATAAAAAATAATTTAAAGTTGGTTGTCTGGTTTAATTTCTAAAAAGTCGTGGGTGGTTAAAGTTAAGTTATCCACACAAGTCAATATATTTTGGTGCTAGCTTCAAATCGATGAACTAATAATAAATTCCGAAAACCAACTGCTATTAAGTTAAAAATTAAGTAAACAAATTTACAATTCATCCAGTAAATGTTGGTCAAAATGGTAAAGTTGTGGAAATATAGTCCCTTTAAGTAAATTGACGTTACAATTTTCTCTGAGCAACGTACATAAAAATTCAAAAAATTAACTTTAAATTACTTTCGAATTGAGCTCTGCAGTATAAACAATTTTTCCGTTCTAATATGAACAAAATGGACCACATTGCTTCTTAGTACATCCCATTTACCTCGTATTCTATTCTTATTTCATAATCGTTCCATTTCCAAAATTAAAAATTTGATTAGTTGGACTTTATTTAAAAATACAATTTAATACATGACAGAAACCAACATAAGATATTAATATTATACCTTTATTATAATTATATTGTATCATAACGCTTTTTCATACTTTTAAAGGTTGTTGTTCACGGCTCGCATAATGGCACACAACATGAAATTAATACTTATTTTAAATATATTGATCATAATACTTGTCGAAAACTGCATACAGATGGATTTCAACGATTTGTGACTTTTGATAAGTTTTGTGTTGATACTAAATTGAGTAATACAAATTTAAACTCTGATTATGGCGATGAAAGTATTGATTTTACAGTGATTCTTGTTCATTTTGTATCTATTAGTTACCACATTTGGTTGGCACAGTAAAGTTCATAGATTTTTAACTTTGTTGGAGATTTTAGATTTATTGGATCTAGTTGGTACTTTGAGGGTCACAAGTAATAAAGATTAGTAATTTACTGAATAACTTTTAAAAAAATGTAGTAATACACACGTTTTAGACAATATTACCTATAACAACGAATAACTATAAATACATGCAATTTTGCCCAAATGTTTAGATTTGCAATTTCTATATATGATAATTTTTATATTTTATATGAAAGTACTTTTTAATTTTTTAGGTTTATATTAAAATATATTCAATGAGTCAAAGACTTCCAAAATGTAATACAAGTTAACTCGTAACTCGTAAGTTTCTCTTTGACTTAATAATATCAAAATTATATTTAAAAAATAATAATAATTACCCATATGGAGAAGAAGAACTGCTAAATATGATAGGGAAACTGATAAACCAGATCTGGAAATCTGAACAAAATACCAGAGGAATGGAAAACAACTATGATATGCCCGATCTATAAAAAAGGAAGCAGGCAAGATTGTAATAATTATCGAGGCATAGCTCTTTTAAATGTGACATATTAAGTATTCTCTAACTGCGTCTTATCAAAATTAAAAGAAAAATCGGAGGAAATTATTGGTGACTACCAGTAAGGTTCTAGACCCGGAATATAAAAAACGGATCAAATATTTGTTCTTCGGCAGATATTCCAAAAGACTTGGGAATTTGACAAAGAAATCCATATCCTTTGATTTTAGGAAAGCATATAACAGTATTCATCGAAAAAGTTTAATTAACGTTATGAGAGAATTTAACTTCCCACAAAAATTGATAAAGTTAGTGGAGATAAGTATTATGGAGACATTCATTAAAGTCAAAGTTGGAAGTAGCCAAACGGAGCCAATATTAGTAAAGTCGGGTCTGAGATAGGGCGACTCAATGTCACCGGTGCTCTTTAATATAAGAAATTCGCTAGACTAAACCGGTGTAAAAAATAATGCACCGGGATGTTTGCACCATATCATTTACATGGTTCATTATCCCGGTTCAAGATAATGTGGGATAATTTTAAACCGATTTAATCTAGCGAATTTCTATATATAGTGTTAGAGAAAGTTATAAGAGCAATGAACGTTAGACCCAACGAAGGAGTGAAGCTGTAGGACTCACCAATAGGCCTGTTGGCGTACGCGGACGATTTTGTATTAATGGAAGAATCACCAAATGCACTGAAATCACTGTTCGACCGTCTACAAAGAATGGCAGCGGAAGTAGGACTACAGATAAACGAAACTAAAACAGAGTATATGGTCGTTGGCAGACGAGAAACTGCGGGTGTGTACCCATCTTTGAATGTAAGAAACTATGTTTTCAACAGAGCCAAGCAGTTTAAGTACTTAGGGTCAGTCTTAACTGAAAATAATGAGATAGCCAAGGAAATATTAGCGAGGATACTTGCCGGCAATAGGGCTTACTATGGACTAGAAAAACTGCTAGGATCGAGATCGTTATCGAGGGAGCTTAAGATACAGTTATATATGAAATTACTACGCCCATTTATAACTTCCGGAGCGGAAACATGGCCACTACTGAAAGAAGATGAAAGAAAGCTGATAATATGGAAAAGAAAAGTTCTAAGGAAGATTTATGGTCCGATGAAAGATAGCAATAGCAATGAGTGGAGGATAAGAACGAATAATGAACTAGGATTACTTTTCCAGAAGCCAAATATATTAGAGACAATAAGGAGTAGAAGACTAAAGTGGGCTGGACATGCTTGGCGTAGTCAGAATCCCTTACTACGTATAGTGTTAGAGAAATATCCAGCTGGGAAGATACCTTTGGGAAGACCTCGTATGAGATGGGAAGATCTGGTTAAAAAAGATGTAAGTACCTTAGATGGAGGATCAGATTGGAAAGAACGAGCACCCGACAGAGATGGCTGGAGGGAGGGATGTTTGACGGGATGGTCCTAGCGGCCGTTTTACTAGAAGAAGAAGAAGAAGAATAATTACCCATACAAATTTACAAAATGTTCAATTTATATAGCTAAGGCTTTTCAATTTCTAAATTCAATTCAATAATCCTTGTAAGTATTTTATGTTTCATACAGTTACCAAAAAATCACCAATAAGGATAATAGGTATGCAAATTCAATGTTTTATGCAAAAATTAATTCTATCTAGGTACCTATTCATTTTTATAGTAATAATTATTTTACTGTGGTTCTTCTCCTTTTTTTGTGTTAAATGTACCAAAATTAAGAGGAATCTTGTATTCTTTTTAAAATCTTGTATATAAAAAGAAATTATATATGAATTCCTCAAACAGAAGTTTTATTTAGAAAACTCAAAATAATTTGCAAATTTTCATTATTCTGACAAGTTCAGAAATCTCAGAAAAAAAATATTGTAATATTATGCTTAACTTTTTTTTTTTTCATTTTCTCTAATGAAAACTTATGATAAGCTTTGCATTACATATTTAAGTATTTTTACTGTGCCAAAAGTTTTTTATCGATAGTATTTTTAAAAACACTAATAAAAATTGAATATTTGTTAACTTAGAAATAGTCAAACAATTTTGAAAATGTTGTAGTATATAGAAAATGGTTATATAAATAATCAGTGAAAATTGCATGTACCCATCTACGGTTATTCTGTTGAGTTACACCAAAAACAAGATAATTTTACGTAATAATTTACGTTTTGCCTTATTTTTTATAGGTTTTTCTCTGTCATTTCGAAAACTACTGGAAATATTAAATTTTGTCCTCTCTGATGCACCAACTAGATTTCTTTTTTATCATAAAAGATGCTGAAGATTAAAATCAAAGAAATATTTCTACTTATCGTGTACACATACATAAAAATTAAAATTAAATAAAAAACACATCATTGAAAAATCAATACATTTATTTATCCACTAAAAATAAAAATTAAGAATAACGAAAATTTTACTATCAACTCCATGTTTTTAAATTGAGTTGAAAATAAATACACTGAAACTTTCCATATTACAATTTACCCATGGGCAACAAAAAAAAAAATCGTACTGTAGAGAAATTCGTTCAATAGAATAAAAATAATTTGTTTCTAATTTGGTTTTGTTCTCAAAAATAAAACATGTAATAACAGACGGAAATGAACATACAAATAATAAATATATTAAATGCTTAATAAAAATAAATAATATTATTGTTATACAGGCAGAACTTAAAATTACAGCAAAATAGATATTGGCTAAATGGTATATTTAGTACCTACCTTGGAGCAGAAATGGGTTGAGCATTAAATATTAATGTTTTGTTGATTTATTCAACATTCGTTAACAGCAAAAGTATATAATGTTTATTCACGATTTAATAACTAACCAATGATCATGGATGAAATTCATAGTGTTGACAGCAAGAAACCACTAAATAAATAAATAATGGATTTATATAACCCTAGCTAACAATTAATTTGATCACAATAATGCTATTACGGGGCGTGATCAGTAGATAATGAATATTTGGTTAACCCATATTGGGATATTTGGTTAACCCATATTAAATTTTTGGCAAATTTCTACACTTAATATTTATTATTTATAGGTACCTTCAAACTTACAAACCAACTCTGCCACGGTAGTTAGGTAGTAGGTTCTCTATAAATATGACATAGGTATCCCAATAATGAGGTTATTGTATGTTATCTGTAGACTGTAATTAATAATGTAAATCTGTATTGCACCCAATTATTGCTGGTAATTGGAGTCATTGGAGGGTTGGGGCAGACAGCTTTTTAGACAGTTTTGTGTAGAGCCAATCCCCTCGCGGCTCACATTGGTTTAAAAAAAAAGTCTAGAACTGGTTCTCTGTTTTCCACATAAATATTGCCCATCTAACCACATAATCACTGAAATGTCGTATTTATTTTAACAAGAAAATAATTGAAGATCAGATTGATGCCCCTACGCCTTTTAGAGTGACTTTTTTTTGGTTTTCCAGGTGATACTATATAAGCTCCAGGGGACCTTTTTTTTGTCATTGAGTCGTTCCATCTTTGCAATAAATGTGCCCATATCGTTAATAATCACTCGTACCAATACCACCTTTTCATTCATGGATATTACGTGTACATTTTTACATTATTGTTAAATTGTTGATTCTGTTAATCTTAAACACTATTGTTTAAAAAGCCACATTATGTAATTATAAATATAAATGAATAAAAATAAAATAAAAAATGTTATACTACTAGGAA
>NC_042495.1:95266357-95269489 GCF_005508785.2 Acyrthosiphon pisum
AATGCGAATAACCTTTGGAACGGATAAAGCACTAACGACGGGATAAAAAGCACTAACGTGCACTAACGAAGCACAAACGATCGCCCCGGGTTTGGACCCGAAATTCGAAATGGGGGGGGTGCAGGCATGTCCTTGGCACCCCCCTGTACGAAATGCAAATAACTTTGGATGGGATGAAGCACTAACGACGGGATAAAAAGCACTAACGTGCACTAACGAAGCACAAACAATCGCCCCGGGTTTGGACCCAAAATTCGAAATGGGGGGTGCCGGGGACATGGACCTCATTGTACATCTTTATCCGTTAAATTGGGCTGCGATAGTCGATTATGCAATAACGTACATTACATATTGCATTTGATCAGTTATAACGCGTATACCTATTTAGTCTTCTGTCTACTATCGACTAGAACTTCGCATTGGTGTTTAAAGTGTTTTGCGTCATTTTAGTTTTAATATTTTTTATTGCAAGTCCATAACAAAATGAGTGAAAAAAGAAAAAAAGTGGTATTGTCAATTCAAGAGAAACTTGAATTGATTAACAATATTGAAAAGGGTACGTCGAAAAAACAAATCAACTTGAAGTATGGAATAGGAGAAAGCACCGTTAGAGACATTTTTAAACAGAAAGATAAATTAATGAAATTCGCGTCCGCATCAATCAACTGCTCATCAATGAAAAAAAAAAACCATGAAAACTACCACTTATGAAGAATTAATATTTTTTAATAATACATAATATGTAATAATAATTTTCAATTTCAATTTCCAATTTAGTTTTTATTATAAAATTTGATTTTGCGGATTATCCGCGGAATTCGTTTAACCATGGACGTCCTGCTACCCTATTCCACGGATAATCAGAAGTAAACTGTACAATGATATTATATCATTGAACTCAAGTCTAATACAATCCATTATACAATGACCCACTTGTAATCTACTGTTCAGCAGAGCGACATTCACTTACCTGCTTTTTTTTTTTAAATATTATTTTAGATTGTGGTAGATTATATGTCATAAACCAAGTATTGATTAACAATGGTAAAGAAGCACCTCTTGGAACGGCACCTTGGAATGTTGGAATATATAAATTAAATAAAACAAATTCCAATCATAACTTGATTTGTGGAGGATCAATTATTGCTCCAAATTTAGTCGTTTCTGGTAAAATATTAATTTATTCTTATCTATATAACGTATTTAAGAAATGATTAGTTAATTAAAAACGTTTTTAGCGGCCCATTGTTTTTGGCGAAAAGGTATGTTTTCTAAGAAAATATCAATAAACGACGGTCTTTACAAAATTGCTGTAGGAAAATATTCTAGAAATTTTTCAGTAATTGACAGTGATTTTACTCAAATAATTAATGTAAGTTATTAATCATTCAAATTCTTAAAATAATTTGTATGATATGAATAATATAATTTAAAAAAATTGTATAGGTGGAAACTGTGAACCTGAAGGAAGATTACTATGGACCTGCTGGGTTTCATGCTGAAGATATAGCTATTATTGTGTTACAAAACAGAGTTTCATTTAGTAATGGTGTTGCACCTGTTTGTATCGATTGGGATGGTAAATACAATGTTAGCAATGGAGATCTAGGAAAGGTCGGTTTGTAGCATTATTTAAATAATAATATTGTGATATATATAACAATTGATTACTGTACTTCAGTCTTGTAAAGAATACTTTTATTTTTTATTTGGAATACATATTCGAATAAATAAGAATTAAGGTATTCAGAATACGTATTCAAATAGTTCTTAAAAAATATATTCAGAATACATAATTGAATACTTTAAAAAGTATTCGAATACTATCAGAATACTTTTTTTCACATCTAGTTTTTGTCAGTTTTTGAATGATTGGAAATTAACATTTATTACTTAATAATTAAACATACAACGTAATCATAAGTTATTTATACATTTTGGCCACATATGATACGGCCGATATGGGCCATACGGGATACAACACATTGGTATTTATAATTTTATAAAAATAATCATATCATGGGCCAATATTATATTTCGTTTAAAGAATAAAATTAATGTTCATGATTTTTAATATGTCTTGTCACAAATTTATAACTATTTTTCTGGATCGGAAAAAAGTATTTTTTTAATGAATAAAAAATACAAATAAAAGTATTCAGAAACGTATTTGAATACTTCTTAAAAAAATTATTTAAAATAGTATTCGAATACAAAAAAAGTATTCAAATACTTTTATTCGAATACTTTACAAGACTGCTGTACTTATCACCATCGACACTTGTCCATCCATATGTAAAGATCATTTTTCATTTTGTCATATTACAATACATAATTAAAAATGGTGGACAAGTGGAACCACAAGTGGGTCACTGCAGTGATGTATTTACGGGGGATATAGGGGATAGACCCCCCCTTGACCTTTTTTTTTATTGTAAAGTTAAGTTTACTTATTTTCTGTATTTCTCAATATGATACTACTTTTGAGTCTTAAGTATGTATATCTGTTTTCTAAATGTTCTAGCTGTGGTAATTTGTCCGCTTTGATATACTAACGCCACTAGTCATTCGTGGCATAAATATCAGAAAATAAAAACATATACCTCTATGGTGGTATGGTATACTATATTTTTGAATTTTCTGTGAATTATTTTTCATGCATGAGTGTCTATAATAAACCCGATAAATAATCGATAAATAAAACAAAATTACCACGAAGACTGCAGATTTACTATAGGGCATGGGTTTATTTTTAGTGACTGAAAACATTGTATTCACCTCTGGGTTACATGCTTTAGACGTTTGTGATAGTTTTATCCAAATATTCATTAACTCTTGAAAATATTTTGTACTTTGCCTGTATCAACTGCTATATATATACACCTGAACGATGTTTTTCAAGCTTTTATTATGTATTAAGTCTTACCTAATAAATAGTATGACAGAAGTAAATATTTTATCAATTTTCCTATCTAATATTGAACAATAACTATAAATTAAATAGTAATTATTATATACTTTGTTCATTATAACCGACTTAGCCACTTAGGGCCCGTTTTACAATCATAGTTTAAACCTCGGTTACGCTTAACCAACTGATTTACCAGTCGAATTCGCGTTTTAACATTAGTT
>NC_042495.1:95269724-95272242 GCF_005508785.2 Acyrthosiphon pisum
TGTTAGTTTTGATACTAGAGTGAATCGACCTATTATCAAACTTTTAGGTAAGAACATTATCTGGGTCTTAGCGTGGGCGATTTTTCAACATTTTCATTTTCGAGAAAAATAAGAGTATGTGAAATATCAAAAATTAAAAATGCTCATATCTCGCTTGAAAATTAAAATATTAAAAAATCGCCTACGTTAAGACTCAGATAATGTTCTTAACTAAAATTTTGATGATAGGTCGATTCACTCTAGTATCAAAACTAACAGCTCACTATTGAGAATAGTGAACGACAATTTGGTATGTCATCCTTGTGTAAGACGGAGACAACACATACGGCCATACGGGTGTAGCGTTCTCTTAATGTGTTGGCTTTATTTGCATGTCACTGGTCAATACAATTATCATGCCAGATAAGGTTATCGATGAACTGAGCATCCAAAAAAATAGAAAACGGGATTTTGTATTATAACTATTTTTTTTTGTTTACCGTATTAAACACGGGATTGTCGTTAGTATGAATTTATAATAAATGCTATTAGGTACTATACAATTTGTGTTAATTCTTATTAATCCTAACCTCAAAAAGTTAGGGGATTTTAAAAATGTTTAATATATACGTATTTATTTCATCCTCTCTATCAAAATTCCTAAATACGCCACTGGGTCACTGTAATAACTTTAGATGATAAATGTCAGGAAAACTTTAAAAAAACGAACACCGGCCTGAGTGTAACCGTGGTATTATTTTTGTAATCAGTCCCCATCTCGAGTGTGGTACTCACGAGTATCTAGTAATTGAGTTCTGGTAATAGTATTCATCGTTTTATTAAACATTAAATTTTTCATAAAATAAAAATATACACAATTTATATCCTTTAAATCCAGCGTAAAAAATGATAATACGCATTCCGACAAAATTCATGTTCCATTCGAGGATATAGCGTCATGTCGTCATGCCTCATAATTTTTCTACTGCACATGCGTCGAAGTAATTCTTCCGTGACGATTGTCAACAATGTATAAACAGTACGTAACGACTAACGATAGAATAAGAAATATATAATAACACACGATTCAATATTATGTAATATTGCATGTATTTAATAAATTATAAAAGAATAATAATGGTGACAGTTTTTTAGTATACCATTTTAGAAATGGTGCTCTTATCCAAGTGTTCACTGATAATTGATAAACCATCTTTATTCAATGAGTCATTAATGATTGATAAATAGTGATAGATCAACAATATTACCGGAGGCGTTGTAAGGGAACATCATTTTTTTTATTAAACATTAAATCTAGTATTCTGGTTGTATCCCCTTCTAATAGCTCTTAATTTGTATTAAATGATAAACCTACTTATGATAATTAGGTTTGTTCCATATGACAAGACATTGCGAGCGCCATCGGAAGAAAGTAAAATTATTCGATGTGTTAGCAGTTCCGATCATTCCGTGATTAAGAGGATGTCAACGCACTATTTGTTTTTTTTCTCTGGCAACATAGACAAAACGCATTTACGCAGAATCATTTTTTCTATGTTTATAAGTAATCTTAGAGTTAAATCACCAGCTATGACAAAAAAGATAGAGAATAATAATTTTGAGGGAATATCATATTGTCGATTTGTCTAAATAATGTCTCAAAATAATTTAAATGTACAACATTTTTTTTGTTTATTTTTTAGTTAAAAACTGATTCTTTATAAAAATTCCCATTTTTCCTTAACTTTGTTTTAGCGATTCTTTTGAAAATTATTGTTAATTTTCCTAATTGTTGACTTGACTAACGTACCTACCAACTAGACAACTTTTCCATTAGAAAAAATGCTGAATTAGAATATCGAAGTATTATTTCTGTATACATGAAAAAATGTTTACAAACAGTGAAAACAAAAAACACACACATCATAGTAAAATCAATTTACTCATCGCTCCGCTCAGAATCTAATATACATTTTTAATATACAAATATTGGATAACCACTAAACATTATTCTAATTTGAAATTTGATCGAATTCCAAAATTAAAAAACTTTGATCAGTCAGAATTTATTTATCTAACTATATAATACTATGCCTATTCCTAACCACTTACATGAAAGGACATTAATATTATACGTTAATTATTGTAATTGTACATAATACAACATTTATACTTTTACAGATGGTTGGTTGGGGAAAAACTGAAAAAGGCATTTCAAGTCCTATTTTATTAGAAGCATCTTTACCATACATCGACCATGATTCTTGCCGGAATATGTATACAGACGGATTTGAATCATTTGTGACTGTTGATAAATTTTGTGCCGGTTCTGCATTGGGTAATACAATATTTAAACATTAATGCCTACCATGATATCATAGATTTGTTTAACCAACTTAAATTGTTTCAAACACTGAATATTGAATGACGAAGGTGTAGACACTTTAAAAAATGAAGATAAACTTAATTTATATAAAATATATATGATGAATCACATTTTACAATTATTATCCATTGGCGCAAATAGGTGGGGGCTTGG
>NC_042495.1:95272421-95287224 GCF_005508785.2 Acyrthosiphon pisum
TAAATTATAATAATAGTCGTTGCTGCTGTTTTCGGACGATGGAAACTTTTAATGTAACATATTCATTAACGTATATACGCGTTGACCTACTATATGAAGTTATATTAATTACAAAATATTTAAGCACTAATGGCACATATTATATATTCGTGTATACTATATTATTATTATTATATGTATGTATATTATAATATACCTATCTCAACTCTATGCCACATTTCTGCCAAGTCCCCCCCCCCAGTTCAAAAGTCAGTTATTAGTACTGAGCATATATAATTTTTAGAAAATATTATAGGAGGGGCTTTAGTCCCCCCAAAATAATTTGTCTATTTGCGCCTATGAGTATAATAATAAAAAATATATTTCTACATATCTTTCAAACAAACTATATTCGTATTGAGTGTACGTTGGCGCCACATTGTCGTACACATTAATTGTTTTAATTGACACACTTTATAACTATAAAGCGTTGGCATCTTCGTACTTTTATAGACGTAACTCTCGTACAAATTAATGATCCATAATATCAAAATGTAATCTGGCTAGAACTGTTGAATTATGTTGAAGTACAATAGTGCATGACGGCATAAAATTATCGTTTTAGTTCCATTCCTTGTGGACCTCATCGACTCATATAATGTTATGATTAAAAATTATTTAGAAAAATTATTGTCATTGACTCACATGATAGTAAACCTAGCTTTATAAAATTTAAACTTATATTTTCAAACGCTAAACGTTTGGATGAAAATAAATTATAATATGAAGTATGATATTGTAATAGTCGGTAACACTTTTATCAAATTAAAGCAATATTTTATTACTCATTAACATATTAAAATAGCACACTTATCACTTATGTCCAAGCCTGGACATAAACGAGTTAAAAAAGTTAAAGTTAAGTTAATTTTAACTTTTTAACTTCACTATTTAAAATGTAATATTCACTAACTTAATTTTTTAATATAACGAGTTACTTTTAATCTAATCCAAGTTATGTTGATTTATAAATAATGAAATAATAAATATAAAAATATTATTATTGATGATACATATTGCATAAACATTTACTTTTTATTATTTCAAACCATATGACTGGCTATTTATTTATTTATTTAAAAAAAAAAATAACTTAACTGAGTTAAAAAAAATATATGATAACTATTAACTTTAAACTTTTTAAATGTCTTCTATCAACTTAACTTAACTCAATTAACAATTATCCATTTTAATTGCCCAGGCTTGCTTGTGTACATTGATAGTCGTTCGCTGTTCTCACTATCAAAATATTTTGTCACCACAACAAAATTTGAATCTCGGATCCCACCTATGGTAGTGAATTACATAAAACAAGTGCCTCAAATAAACTAAATTTTACTCATATCATTATATTATGCCTTATGTTATTTATTCATTGTATTTTAATGTCTATGTAATGGCTATCTACTTACTGTATTACTGTATTATAATTTTTTGGGAGTCATTGATGAGTGATTCATTGAAGTTTTAATAATTATGGTTTAAATTCATTGAATTATCGGCTAACAGCTACTTTCATAACAAATCCACTAACAACCGCTTGTATTATAGCACTTATTTTTCATTAATAAGGTATACCTATAATGTACTCACTACTGAATAACTGTCATAATATGATTGATTTAAGTATTATGAATAAAATAATATCTATAGTTTCAGGACAAGGAGTGAATAGGGGAGATAGCGGTGCAGGCTTATGTTATTTACACTCTAATTCTTATTATTTAACCGGAGTAGTGAGTATAAAGGATCCAAAAACAAAAAACTCAATTGCTGTTTTTACAGAAGTTAAATATCATATCCAATGGATTCGTGAACTGTATAACAAATATAACTAAGTCCAATAAGATTAGGTACGGTAGTGTTATTAAAGTAATTTATTCCAATTGTAATTGAAATCAATATTTTATAAAATAAAACAATACGTTTTTAATTATGTGTAACAATTTTTAACAGTTCATACAATAATTCTCATCACACTATAAACATAATAGGTTAGGTTATAGGTAAGGTAAGTCACTAAGCCATAATACATAAGTAGTACCTAGGCATTATATAATATTGACACATATTAAATTCGAACCGTCTTTAACATAATAATATATAGGTACCATAAATATTAACATGTTGGTTTAAAATAGGTCGAAAGACTTTTTGGGGATATTTCATTTTGGTGACAGCAAAACATTATAAGTGCTTTTTACATTATAATATATTATAAGGTATGTATTAATCTATATATATATAATTATACTAGCTGAATATCCTGGCTTCACCCGTATTTAGTTTTTTTTTTGTAGTAAATCCTTTGTAGTATAATACACTATATAGGACAGGTGTATCTCAGTTTGAGCATATCTCAGTTTTAGTGTATATCAGTCCATGGATAAATCAGCGTCAGTGTACCAAGATTTGTGATATATTTCGACCTAGACGGGCAACCGCAAGTCGTGGATTGGATGTAGCACTTGGTATATTTTTTCACAACGTTTAATCTAGGTACTTAATCTCTAAACTTTTCTGACACCCCTATAAAAATAGTCTGTGAGATTTTATTAAAATTTAACTGAGTAGTTTTTGAGTATATAAGCTAAATACATACATTTTGTTTTAATAAATACCTAGTTTCTCTATTCGGGGCTACAAGCGCAACAATTTGATGCATATGCTTCTACCTGATCTACTTGAGTAACCAATGGCAATCATTTATAAACAAAAAAAAAAGGTTTTAATTTACGCCTTGAATCTCAAGATTCCTGTTTGGCTGTTTTTCTTTCAAATTTGAGATTATTTAGAAACATACATAGTTTTTCTCTTTTAAATATCTAATATATAAAAATCTCGTGTCCTAGTATAATATGTTAGTGTACGAACTCCTCCGTAAATAGCCCCTCCCTGTCGACCAAGCAGAAAAAGCTTTTGTGCTGCGAGAAGCCGAAGAAACTTTCCGCCAGTACTACAGAATGGTAGAGAACATCTTGACCTACTAGGGACAGGAGGAAAGACTTCGACAAGCTTCGGAGAGGAGGTGATGGTTTAGGTAAATTACAGTCAAGCCGAGCAGGTAGAACGGGACCTGAGACTGGCGGTCTTCAAGCCGGATCGTGAAGAGCCGAAGAGGATGCCATGCTGAGACGTCTTCTATGCATCATTGCACAAACACATTCATACGTATACTTTGTTATACTTTGTATATTTTTTGTTCATTTTTGTATATTCCTGTACATTTACTTTTTTGTTGTTATTGATTGTAAGCCCTCCGAGTTAGTACCTATACTAGGTACATATATGTTATTGCAACGATAAACGATGGGGGCCAGAGGGGACGTAATTCTAACGCAGTCCCCCCTCCGGTTCTCGATACCATGAGGGGAAAAAAAGGTATAAAAGTGTAAAAATGTGTGTATTCTGTGTGTGTGTGTGTGTGTGTGTGTGTGTGTGTGTGTGTGTGTGTGTGTGTGTGTGTGTGTGTGTGTATGGTTTGAGTGGCGTTGTGGTGCTCTGATCTCAATGGCTATGGTCATCTTAATATGCTGTATTTCAGCATATATAATATTATGATGTCAGCTCCTTTGATATGGGCAACTGCGCGAGTTACAGATGGAAAGTTGTTGTTTTTGTAAAATACCTGACTATCTGACTTCTAATGCTAATTTTCATAGTCACCGAATTTTAGAAGGACGACTAGTTTGCGATTCTGACACGTTTGCCAGACTGTTAAATGTTACAAATGACTCTAATGATTTATAGATTTTTTTTCAGTACTTAGGATTACAGTTTTTACACTGTGTAAGGTCGACTACAACTAATCATATACGTTAATATTTTATTCCATATATTCATTATGGTTGCTTAAATTAATAGAGTAGAGCTCGTTTCCCGTGACACCAATTATAAATATTAATACGCATAATAATAATTATCGTGGTACTATCTAACTACCAAGCTAACCGTCGCTAACCAAGAAATGGTGCCGTGATGGGAAATATAAGTCATTTGTAAAATATGCTAACTTTGTTCTTCATCACATCACTAATACCTTTTTTATGTTCTGTAAGTTAGAGTCGTGAGTGTTAGAGAGGGCTTCCACTTTCAACCAGAATAAAAGAAAGCTGTTAAGTGGGTAACGATCTACTGTACATTAAGTTTCTATAGAGACTAGAGATTCACTGTGATGGATGTGTTAAATTTGAATCCAATGATATGAAATTATTGTATAAGTACGAAAAACGATTCTGATCGAAGGTGCAGGTCTGTCAGCCTATAATATTATTCAGTATATTATAATATTTTTAGGTACAATGTCTACCTATAAATATTTAAATTTAAGTTTAAATAATTTAACTACAACTTTGTGTTATTGGGTATACGATATTCATAATAAACTAGATAATTGCATGGAAAATATAAAGGTTTTTACTTTTTTTTTTGTAAAAACTCTAGTATACCTGTATACAATATATTATATAAGTCTGCTGAAAATTGTTTGGCCTTTCTAGTGGTTATATCGTAATTTTTCGGTGGTTTTTCACGTGGCATTAAATAACTATTGAGCTAATCGAAAAATGACTGGTCTAAAGTACCATCTGGTAGATAATTTTATACAGAATAAAAAAAAATAAAAAAAAAACACCACTGTAAAACCACTAGCTTCCTCGCTCCACTCAGAATATCACCCATGACGCAAACCACCAAGTGATACGCTTTGGTACATGCATATATACAATTATTCTTTACACAACGATATAAATTTAATATAATATGGTAATTGAAAAGAATTTACTCAGACAATTTAAAATTACATATTTAATTGTTTATTTGGTATGCTGGATAATAGAGATCAATGTGCAGTTACTGTATAATGGAATAATACCTAATTGATTCTAAATGTTGTATAGACGCTTAGTTCCATTTAGAAATACGTTGTATGGTTGCACAGCATATAATAACTATTAGATATAACAAATAAGTTAACCAGGCACGTAAATAAGTGTTTTTTTTTTTTTTGTGGTTGGGAGTCGATGAATTTTTCCAGAACGGTTGAGGCTTAAAATTCTGCAACATTGTATACTTATAATAATAGGTGGTTTTTTTTGCTTAACAAAGTTAATAGGACACGATAGGACATAGGTATTAGTGTATTACTATTTACTAGTAATAAGTAATAAGTAATCATTAATTTACTATTAACATATTTTTGAAAAATAACCAATTTTAACTGATTAGTGATTACTGAATACTGATTACTTTTTTTTTTTTTATCGTATGGTGTTTAGCAAGCAAGTATAACAACTCAATAAAAATTATAAAAATTATTAATAAATATGAAATAAACTTAATTATAAAAAAAATAAAAATAAAAAATAAAATAAAATAGAATAATAATGTTATAATATAATACAGTTAGTGTCAAATTTGTTGGTAACATCTGTGTGATGGGATGAACCTTTATAGGAGAACGTCAAGTGATCCCAACCAGGCCAGTGCCGCATCCAAAACGTCGTGGATATCGTTAATTGTTCCATTGAAAGCTCGGATCGGGCAATGCCCCCTGATATGCTCTATTGTTTGAGAAGAGTGAGTCTTTCATACCCCATTTGAAAAGCATTTCTCCACATCTTCCGTGTCCGGTTCGAATTCTGTTCAAGGTGACCCAGTCTCGTCACTTAAGTTAGAAGCCAGGTACTTGGGAGCATGGGTCCTTGATTAGTTTATGGCTGTCAGGGTTTGATAGGTTCCAATTTGTTCACCAGTCATTCCTTCCTGGTTTTCAATAAGGTATTTTGCTATTAGGCAGACATGCTTCCTTGACTTGAGTCTCAAAATGCAGTTCGTAGGTATATCCTTATGTATTGGGAGTGTTACGACACATCGTAAATCATATTATCGTCCACGTCGCCGCGATCAAAGGTCCACGACTGAACCCCCGCAAGACCCACTGGTCCTTCACCGAACACCCTCCATACTCTCGAACAGGGAGTTTATCATTGTGTGTATTGTTGCTCTAAAATTGATGTACGACTTAATTCTATCATGCGTAATGCGTATCATCGCAGGTGTAGTAAAAACTACCCCCGCTCGGTGGCTCCCAGTACTATGTAATATACATCCACCAAATATCTGACGTTTGACAGCTACTGCAAGAGAGTGGTCTAAATACACTGATTACTAATTATTGGTGAGATAAAAACTGATAAAATGAATGTTATACGGGTGTGGACGTCTGGATCACGGTCTTAGAAGATAAGATCGTGGTCTGGATATTGAATATGGATGACAAAAACGGTTTTCATCACGGTTTTAGAAGATAAGATTGGAAAACTTCGCACCCTCCCGCCTATTACAATATTTCCTCTTCATGAGGCAAAAAAATTTCCCAAGTTGCCACAAAAGCGCTGCCGGTTTGACTTATTTTGAGGTGAGGAACATTATTTATATGTCATTCGGGGTTATTTTTATGGACTATATTATTATATATTATTTTCTTCGACCATATTAACTAGTTGGTTTATAATAAACTAGCTAGTTTATATGGTCGAAGGTTATTTTAAACTTGTATAATAGGTACTATAATGCTATAACCTCAAAAAAAGTCTGTAGGGCAGCGATCAAATGTACAGTGGCAACATTTGGAAATTAATTCACCTCACTAAGCGGAATGCTGATAGTGAATAGTTGTCCAACCTTATCTTTAAGACTGTGGTTTTCATCGTAGGTAGTTACGGAATCGATTATTTACTTTCGGCGTCAAAAGATAAGGGAAGTAGGCTTGCAGTGAGGCCCATTCTTTGGAACAAAATTATTTTTTTAATAATCATAATCCAATTTTTTATTTTTTGTATAAATGTATCATTAGTTATTACAATATGGTCTTTAGGGGGCAATCACTCCCACCACCCCCCTAAATTACGTGCCTGAATCAAACAATGTAATATTATTAGTTATTACTAGGTAGACATATATTAAAAAACCTATACAAAAATAGTATATAATGTGCTTACGTTTAATATAGTCAATATAAAAGTATAAAATATTACATTAATGTATTAGTTATACATAGTCTGAAGAACTTGGCACGTATTTATGAATAGGTAGGTATAATCAAAAACCATTAGGTGTATTTGATGTAGTGGTACGATCTATTATAAAATCAATTTGAAATCAAGTTAGTTATTCATAATTTCTTTATTTCCGCCTTCTACGTAGAATGACCTTCGGTCATAAGATCACATATACTATCAAGAGGTAGGTATAATAACAAACCGACTACATATTATTAGCATCATGCGATAGTGGTTTAGATTTTTAGAAGACCCAGATGTCTTGTGTATATAACTCTAGTGCTTTAAACATTAATAAGTTCTCTACAGATATTTTCAGTGTTTATTATTGGTATAAAATATTTTGGTATACCAACTAATATATTAGAAAATGTAAGATAAAATATTGTTTAGTGTATATAGTGACGTTAATTTGATGTAATAAAATGTATGCATAAACATTTTATTGTTTGTATTTTTAAATATATTTGCTTTAATCTCAGCTCACCATTGACAATGAAGGTGGCGTATACCTGGTTAATATATTCATGTTTATTTTTTGGTACGTTATATCACTGTTAACAATATATTACATAATAATAAATAGAAAATTGTGTTTTAATGAAATTATGTTAGTATAAAGTACTCAGGTCGATATAACATGTATTATATTTAAATATTATAGTTATTATACTTATTCATAATTATTAAGTTCAAACATAATGTGTTAATAATTTTATATGTACATTAACTGCATACGCCAGACTCAAAAAAATTGTGAAAATAAAACAACCACTCTTGAATATTCGTCGATAACTACAATCAAAAACGCTGTAAAGTAATTTGTTCTTATGATAACATATATTATAAAAAAATACAAGATACCGAATATATTGAGAAAAAAATTGTAGGTAGCTTGGGTAAGTATCTTGCGAGTGAAACGTTGCTTGTTGTTTCCTATATATTTTAATGGCTGGTCAAATCTTTTGTTTCCCCACACACTATTATTAACTAAAATAAACTGTCTCAGCATAAATTACTCACGAATGCACGATATATATAAGATAACAAAATATTACCTTATATTAGAATTAATGTGTTATTACGTAAAACATTATTACATTAATCCAGTACCATCAATAATAATAATAATCCACTAGGTAAACATTGTTACGTATAAAAACATTGTTAAATACATTGTTTAATGTATAAAAATTCATTTCAGGATCCGGAATTTTGTGTGACGGGGAAGATGATGATTCCTGCTCAATGTTGGTAACTGTAGTATAAATACTTATTATGTTATTATAAGTGCCAAAAATGTAGTATGTAGAAAATGCCTAGTGGTGGTTGAGGCTTGACGGAATTAGAGCCCTAAAGTCTTAATGAGCACCATCAATCAAAGAATGATCTATATTAAATATTTTAATATTAAGTATTCTTATTAAACTACACATTATGATCTAGAAAATCTTAATCCTTTCTTTTTTACAATATGTTAATTATGTAAAAAATTAACTTTATCTACTATATCCTCTAATTTTTTTCTACTGTGAAAATTTTGACTTCGAATAGGACATCGGATTCCGACATGCCATATAACATTTATTTATATAATCTGTAACCATATTGATAACTATTTACTTGAATCCATTTTATATTAATCACTTTAATTTACATAAAAACTTTACTAATAGGTACCTACCTTAATTTTTATTTTTTAATATTTTGTTTACATTTGCTTGTAAATTGTATACATTAATTGAATTGTATTAACTGTATCAAATAATAATTTGTTGCACATTTCAATAAAATTATAGAAATACTGAGGATAAGTTTTATTGTTCAAATGTACTGTGTATCAAATGGTCGTGGGTTTGTGATGGTGAAAAGGATTGTTCAGATGGTTCAGACGAGGCCAAAGAGTTGTGTGCTCAATATGAATATGGAACAAATATGACAACAAGTACAAAATAGTAGCTATATATTACATTTAATATTCTTTATATGTTTGTGTAATACCTAATAGATGCCAGAGTTACGCATATTAATCTAAATATAGAACTTCTAATATTACATCCAATTATGTTGTAGACTGCGGTAAAGGGTATTTCAATCGCCATCAAAATGTCAAAAATGGTAAGTTTGAACTTGTTGGAACGGCACCTTGGTATGTTGGAATATATCAAATAAGTAAAACAGATACAAAACATGATTTTGCATGTGGAGGGTCAATTATTGCCTCAAATGTAGTCATTTCTGGTAAAATCCTTGTACAATGTATTTAAGAAGGAATGGTAATTAATTAAATAACGTTTTAGGTGCTCGATGTTTTTGGAAAGATGATATGCTATCTAATATAATATTAGTTAACGATGGTCGAATAAAAATTGCTGTTACTGTTATTGACAGTAACGTAACTCAATTAACGAATGTAAAGTACCTATTAATATATCAAAGTATACAAATAATTTTTATAATATGTATAATAAAATCTAAATTAATTGTGCAGGTGGAAATAGTTTACTTGAGTGGAGGTTATAATGGAAAATTTGGGTTATTTGCTAATGATATTGCTGTTATTGTGTTAGCGAAAAAATTGTCGTTTAGTAATGGCATTGCACCTGTTTGTATCGATTGGAATAGTATGTATAAAGTAGAAAATGGAGATGCAGGAATGGTAAATATTATGTTGTACTGTATAATATGTAGTTTTATTAAATACATAAAAATTATTTGAAAGTATTTGTCTGGTTTAATTTCTGAAAAGTGGTGGGTGGTTATGTTTAATTTATCTACACAACTAATTACATTTTGGGGATAGCTTAAAATTGATTAACTAAGAATAAATTCCGAAAACCAACTGCTATTAAGTTAAAAATTGAGTATAAAATTTATAATTCGCCCAGTTAATTTTGGTCAAAATTTTAATGTTGTGTGAATATAGCCCCTTTAAGCTAATGCACGTCAGAGCTTTGACGTACAAGTTGTAAAAACCCTAAACATTATTCTAACTTCGTATTCGATCCATCCCCAAAATTAAAAACAGTTTATCAGTCAGACTTTATTCAAAAATACAATTGAATTCATTACAGATAGGTAGGAACTTACATAACGGGATATTAATATAATATAATTATTATACCTTTATTATAATTGTACATTTTACAACTTTTTCATACTTTTCAGATTAATTTATGGAACAAGAAGAATGACTCACAAATTCCTGTATTATTTGAAAGGTTCATTCAATATAGTGAACCTGCTACTTGTCGACAAACATATCCAGACGAATTTAATCTATACGTGACTTTTGATAAATTTTGTACCGATTATAAGCTGGGTAATACATTTTTAGATTCTGATTTTAGCGATAATTGTAGTAATTAGTAGTAATAATGTTTCGTTTTTTAATTATGGTGGACATTTTTGATATATAGGATCTAGTTGGTACTTTGAGGGTCAAAAGTAATATATTTTAGTACTTTTCCTAATACCTAACTAAAAAAAAAAAACATAATTAATATGTGTATTATGCAAAACCAGATTCAGACAACATCTATATTGTTTTATTAGAGTAACCTAATACAAGCAATAATTGTTTAGTTTTTTTTTCTACAAAGAGAGGAAATTACGTATTTAACTATCAACCTGTATGTCACTCGCATAAAGGCATGGGTGGGGGTCAACTGTCAACTGGGTGGACGCACACACAATAATCTCCGCTGAGAATAGTTTTTCGTATCCATATACAATGATTTTTTGTTTTTCCCTGTATTTTGAAAACTACTGAAAATATTAAATTTTGAACTCTCGAATGCACTAGCCAGATTCCCTTTTCAAACTCCAAGTTTCCAAATTTAGTTTAAAATAAATACAGTGAAACTTCGCCATATACCTATTACAAAGTATTTAAGATTTGCTGACAGTAAAAATATATAATACAAATTCGCAATCAGGTAATTAACTAATGATCATGGTTTCAATTCATTGTATTGACAGCAAGAAACCACACTACTTGACTAATAGATTATCTATAACCGTAGCCAACAGTTATTTTGATCAAGTCGGTAATGATATGTTTGCAAGCCATATTGGCTAAATGCAACTTTTTATATTAATACATTTAATCTTTCGAACCTACTCTGCCATGGTGTTTAGGTGAGTTCTATATCAATATAACATACGCATCTCTATAATGAGGTGATTTGTTTTTGGAAATCTGTGTTGTATCCTATTGTTGCTGGTAATCGGATGGGGGGACAGATTTTGAGCTATGTGAGATCGTTGCTTCCGCAGCTCACATTGTTTAAAAAAAAAATTCCAGAACTGATTACTCTGTTTTGCAGGTTAACACCTAAATTTCGCCCATGTGCCTCATTATCACAGGCCTATTATTGGATTACCCAGTCTCTCGAAGAAGTTCGAACCATGATGAAAATACGACGTCAAACTTTGTATTAATTTAACCCCCAAAGAATAGTTGAATGTCATATTATCATATTGATACCCCACACGTCATTTGGAGCGATTTTGTTTTAGTTCTCTAGGCTCCAAGGGCCCTTTTATTTTCAAGTGGGTCATTCCCACTTACAAACGGGCAAATAATATGCCCATATCGTTAACTAATAATAACCGATAATCACTCGTAATTCGGCTCACCGTCTTTTTTTTATGGATATTAAGTTTAAATGATTAAAACTGTTAAATTTTTCATTCTGTTATTTCTTAAACACAGTTGGTTAAAAAGCCGAATTTGGCATTTTTATAAATAAATAAAAATAAATGTTACCCTCAATACGATAAATTTAACAGATACCACCTATGGTAGGCCCACTACCTAATAATATTAACAACAATTTGTGTTTTATGTATAAATAATTATCTCTTGTTTCAGGAGAAATGTTATATGATCGAGATGTAGGAGCAGGCATATCCTTTTTACACTTTGATTCGTATTATTTAACCGGGATACTGAGTGTCACAGGTTATGATTTAAATGATACAAACACACCAGTCATGGGTTTTACAGACATTGAATACCATTTGCATTGGATTCGTGGAGTTTTAAATAAACATGTAAGTAAATATATGTCTTTAAATGTATTGATTTAAATTTTAAAATTATTTTATTGGCTTGGTTTTTTTAATGAAAATAAATCGGAAAATATTTTAAAAGGAATATATTATATTATATATATTACATTTAAGGTCTTGACAGTTCACAGGGAAATCGTGCGTTTTACCGACCGTCGAAGGAGTTGTATATTCTTATGAAGGTTCTAATGAAATTTTATCTCACGGGACATTAATTAATAACAAACTTACTGTTATTGAGAATTGTGAGGTTGGATATCATAAGGCTTATACATATAGCTTTAGGTATTGTCTGGGAAGTGGAAAATGGTTATCGAATTTTGATAAATTGTGTTTCAGTAAGTATTGTATAGTAATTCGAATGTTGTACCTAATAATTACTTATTTATTTATAGGTATAATATTAAAAGTCCAAAGTGTAGTTATGATTGATTATAATTTATTTACATTTATAGAAATGTGTCCACCTCTAGAATCAGAAAGTTTAGATATTAAATGCAGTCATAATTGTAAGTATGCTAATTGTTCGAATTTTTCGATGCCTGATACAATAGCGATACCATCATGTAAGCCAACATATATTGCACCAAATGGACAAGATCATACTCCACTTGAATTACTTTGTCAATCTAATGGAAAGTGGAATAAACAACTATATAGTTGCAATCCATGTAATATATTTTTTGTCATATAAACATTAGTCTCTAATTGGTATATATTTATTAGTTGATTTATCATTTACTGTATCTAAGTCCTTGTGTATGAATTATATATAATGTAATTAAGGAAGTACAAATAATCATAAGGTTAAGCATAATTATTGTTTGATGTACATTTTTAAACAGTCATCATTATGTCTATTCTATAAGTATTATTACTTATTAATCATTATAATTTATATTCAAATATTATTTTAGATTGCGGTAGAGTGTATATCCAAAACCAAGTATTGATCGAAAACGGTGAAATAGCACTTGTTGGAACGGCACCTTGGAATGTTGGAATATATCAATTAAATCAAAAAAATTATAATTATGACATGATTTGTGGAGGATCAATTATTGCTCCAAATTTAGTTGTTACTGGTAAAATCTTTGTAAAACGTATTTATGAAATAATGAATTAACTAAAATCGTTTTTAGCTGCTCACTGTTTTTGGCAAAAAGGTATGTTATCTAAGATAATATCAATAAACGATGGTCTATTCAAAATTGCTGTTGGAAAATATGATAGAAATTTTACAACTATTGACAATGACTTTACTCAAATAATAAATGTAACTATTATTAATAATTCTAATCTCCAAAAATAATTGGTTTGACATATGAAATAATATAAATTAAAAAATTGTATAGGTGAAAATTATTTATCTGAAAGATGGTTATTTTGGACCTACTGGGTATCATACTGAAGATATTGCTATAATTGTGTTACAAGACACAGTTTCTTTTAGTAATGGCGTTGCTCCTGTTTGTATTGATTGGAATGGTAATTACAATGTAGTCAATGGAGTTCGAGGAAAGGTTGGTTTATAGTTTATTATTTATAATTTATTCCTTTGAATTTGAACTTAAATAATAATAAAAAAAATAATGTATTTACATTATATTTTCTAAGATTATTTTGTGGCAGTACCTATGAATTACTTAATATGTTTTACATTATTTTAAATTTTAAATCCTTATCTATAAAATAGAAAATTTTATGAATTAATTAAAACAAAATAATTTGCAAATTGTTTTAACTTTTACTAATTTTAATAAATTTTAAACTTTTAATGCTTATAAAACGAAATCATGCCAATGTATCCTTATTTTAAATTCTGAGCGGAGCAAGGAAGCTAATGGTTTAACAATGGTGTTTTTTTTTTTTATCCACTAAAACGGACGAATTTGGTTGTATAGCGTTCTACCGGCGAACGTAGAATAATTATACATATAACCAGTCCTGTAAAGTATTTAAGTAAAAGTATTCAAATAATTTTTTAAGTATTGAATACATTTTTAAATACTTTCAGCATGAAGTATTTTGAATGGTATTTTAAATACTTTTTTTTGTATTAAATACTTTTTGGTATTGAATACTTTGGTTTTTTATTTCGAACATTTTATTTTTATTCGAAAAAATTGGTTAGAAAAATATTATTGTCAACTACAATTATAGAATAATAGTTTTATTTAATATTCTGTATTTCTGTGTTAGCCGAAGCTCAAAGGTTTGTGAAAACCAGATTTCTAAAAAAAGTTATTGAATATTGAATAACAATATTCCCTTTAAAACTATTAAATAACTATTAGATTACCTACTACCTATGTGTTTATATTACGATAATTAGAAACCCACTTTAAAAACCAAAAGTATTTGAAAAGTATTCCAAATACTTTTTCAAAGTATTTGAGTAGTATCTTAAATACTTAAGAGGACGTGATACCCGCATGTGTTGTCTCCGTCTTACAAGTGCATAACATAGCAAATTATACTCAAAGCAGAACACGTGTAGCTCCGTTAGCTTAAACATTAGAGTAAATTGACCTCTTATAAAATCTAAAGGTAAGATTATTATCTAGACGACCTCATGAGCTTTTTATCATATTTTAATTTTTAAGCAAGTTATGAGCACTTTAAAA
>NC_042495.1:95287274-95294217 GCF_005508785.2 Acyrthosiphon pisum
CTACACGTGTTCTGCTTTGCGTATAATTTGCTATGTTATGCACTTGTAAGACGGAGACAACACATGCGGGTATCACGTCCTCTTAAAAAAAAATGTATTTGAGTATTTACTCAAGTTCTTTTTAAAAGTATTCTTTACAGGACTGCATATAACACATTCCTAACGTTCTCTTAACACGGAATACATTAAAAATACAAAATTCTATACATTTAAATTACAATACATTAATATTATATTAAGTTAATTATAATTGTACATTGTACAACTGTTTTATACTTTTACAGATAGTTGGTTGGGGAGTAACTGAAAAAGGTATTACAAGTCCAATACTATTAGAAGCATCTTTACCATACATCGATCATATTTCTTGTCGGAATATGTATACAAACGGATTTGAACTATTTGTGACTGTTGATAAATTTTGTGCCGGTTCTGCATTGGGTAATAAATTATTCAAACATTAATACCATAAAATTATCGACTTTACTTACTATCTTACATTTATTCAACACTGGATATTGAAGATAAACACTTTTAAATATAAAGATTAACTTAATTTTTAAGATAATATTATGGATCCTATTTTATTATAATTGTAATTAATATAAGAATAAAAAATATATTGTTAAAAATCTTTCAAACTTTTTATATACAAAGGGAGCGTACGTTGAGCATACGGCTTTCAATGGCCACAAAACCGTATTTTCATCTTACATAAAAACTATTCATTTAATAACTACTTTACTACCCAACACAAATATATACAAGCCAAACAGAATCTAAGGTTACTGATAACTTTGTACATATAAGTCATAAGTGTCTAAAGTTCAGCACCTCCACCAAATATGCAACGTGGTAACCTTTTTACGATATTAGTTATCCAGAGACGGTTTTCTATTCCTTCTGGATAAATTTTCCGTAGCTGGGGATTAGAGCACTGAGGTATCTTATCAATATAATTATTAATAAGACACGTTTGGTTTATAGATCCATAATAATTATTATATTTAAAACAGTACTTTACTGTATAGGAAGATGACTGTTAATAAGTGTACTTAGATAGGTGAGTTCGCTCCTGTTGGTGATTGCAGTCTAATTACAGAACTATAATATTGCCGTGTGTCATTTTAATAATAAGTAATAATTTGGACGGGTCGGAAAGTGTTGATTGTGTATATTTTGTATTGTTTTCAATCCTAAATTGTATGTTTAGTGTATAATATATTAATAGGGTTTAACGAATGTTACAGTAGGTATCTACTAATTTATTGTTTTAATTGACTTACGCTACAACTGAAACGTATTGATGTCGTACTTTACAATTTACAATTTAATGATCCATCATACATAATATATTAAATCATTATGTTAAGGTATGAGTGTACAATTGCATAAGATTTTCGTTTTAGTTCCATTCCTTTTGACTACTTATATAAGGTATATACAATATACATTATACAACATACATAATTCAGTTTTTTAATATAAGTTCTCAATTTGTCATCAACTCACATGATAGTAATACTCTTGTACAATTTATAGGTACCTACCTAACTTGTCAAATGCAAAACAATTGCGAGAAAATAAACTATAACAGGGTATTTATAGGTACAGGGTCGATAATGTTTTTATTAAATTAAAACATGATATTAATTTCCATTTTTTGCATGTGTGATAGTCATTTGCCATTCTGATAGTCAAAATATTTTGTCACAACAGCGAAATGTTAATATGATTCACCTATATTAGTGACTTATATAAAAGATGTGGCTAAAATAAACTATATTATACTTATATCATTATACTGCCTATGTTATAATATATTGAGGACCTTAGTATACAATTTTTTTGTAATTAGTTAATGAGCGATTCATGAAGATTTGATAATCACAATATCTAATTTAAATTCGAAATTATATCATGGTTTGAAATTCATTGGCTAATCAGCTAACAGTTATTTTCATTACAAATTTCACAGCCATAATATCCTTGTAATATAGTAACTATACGTACAACTGTTGTACTTGCCCACAATTTGTAACTAATAAGGTAAATCTGTATTGTACCCCCTATTCAACGACAACCGTATGATTAACATAAATTAAAATTGTTTTTGTTTCAGGACAAGGGTTGGGTAGGGGAGATAGTGGTGCAGGCTTATGCTTTTTGCACTCTAAGTCTTATTTTTTAACCGGAGTAGTGAGTATAAAAGATCCAACTTCAAATAATTCAATCGCAGTTCTTACAGAAATTAAGTACCACATTCAATGGATTCGTGGACTGTATAACAAACATAAATAAGTCCAATCAGATCATGACAATGTCATTAATTAATAATTTATTTTAGTTGTCATTTATATCAATATTTGTATAAATAGGTGTTGACTAATGTATAATAATTTTTAACAGTTCACACAATTCTTCATTTAATTGAAACATAATAGGTACTTATTGTAGTATACGAGTACCTAAACATCATATATGTTATAATTACCAATTTTCCATTCTACATTAATTGTTTCATAATAATTGCTAGGTATTTTCCAAAGTATTTGAAATAATTAAGTCTTGAGTCGTTTCGCTCTTTGAACAAATGTACGTCCAGCGGCCAGTACAACTGGACTTGTTGGCAAGTGCGCTACCCTAGGCCGATTCGAAATAGCAACGGAGCACTAGGGATGTTGTATATACATTTTTTACTTCGGGTATTTGGTCGTAGGATTTTTATTTAAGAGGAGGATGCGAAATGGAATAGGAAAAATATTATTGTAATATGTCATAAATCAAAAAAACTGATACCGTTATTATCGTTTTTTTATAGTCCTTATCACTCAGGCTCATCAGCTAATATCTAATCGTGGCCCGTACTGTGGTATATTAAAAATAATAATTAATAAATAATCATACGCTGAGTGCGTTAGTTAAGGTTGGTCTTTTAATTATTATCACACATTTTTTATTTTTTAAATTATCAAAATTAGTATAAACAATAATTATTCTTAAGCATCGACTATGAATACAACCCCTATTGTTGTAATTTTT
Source organism: Acyrthosiphon pisum (assembly GCF_005508785.2). Classification (NCBI taxonomy): domain Eukaryota; kingdom Metazoa; phylum Arthropoda; class Insecta; order Hemiptera; family Aphididae; genus Acyrthosiphon; species Acyrthosiphon pisum. The sequence continues at coordinate 95,290,317 of NC_042495.1, forward strand.
TTCAACTTACAAGAATCAAACGCATTACAGATTGTTAAATTTATCTAATAAATAATATTTATTATCTTTTTAGTTATTATTATAAATCAATAAAATTTGTTGACAAAATAATTTAAAAAACGTAATATTTATGATACAAAATAAATAATGCTGTGCCTAAAATATATTGTCAATTAAAATTAATAAAATAATGTTGTGCCACTTAATCAATTTTAGTCATTCGACCTACAAATAAAATAAAATTACACCTAGTTGAAATAAAAAATATAAATGGATGATCAACAATGAAATCTTTAGAAAGTCCTGACCCTTTCTTAAATATCAAACCTAAAATTATTAAAAAGTTTAAATAGCTTATATATTTATTTATATTTAGATACTAAAACTATATTGAATGATTTATTTTTTTAATGTTATCATGGACGTAAATTGTGAGAAGGGGTGAATTATACAGCTTTATAAATTATTTTATTATTCATTCACGAATAAATCAGTCAACAAGTATTTACACATGAGAAATAATTATAATTATAAAATGTATTTTGTACGATAACCAAACCCCAGTAAGATAATGAACATTATTATTACTTGTAACTGCTGCAGCCTCAGTTCCGTCTTCATCCACATCAATATATGCCTTATGCAAGATTTTAGTCACATACAGTTCATCATTTTCAACGATGTTAGAAAAGTTTGCAGCTCCAGGTGTAAACATTGTTGAACATCCAAGCTAAAGTATTGTGTAAATCAATAAATATTAATTTAATTAATCGTAACTATACCTACTAACATTGGATAATGTTTTATCTAATTCCAGTGACTGTTCTATTTTGAAACGAGGTAATTTGACCTTAACATAATTTTGGGTCATTTTCTCTGAAATCTCATGTATTTTAAATTTTGAAAAATTATTTTCTAGATTCTTCAAACCATTTTTATCATCGGGTAGTAAAATTGTCATTTTAAAACCATGGTGCTAAACAAAGAAAACAAAATAATACATTTTTCAAAATTTTAAATTTACATTTATGACAAGTATTATCACTTTATAAGGTAATTCGAGTGCTTTGAATTTCAGAACAGTATCATGTAAGTATTGAAAATCACGTATGAGAGACATCATTTTGACTGTTACTTTGTTTCTTGGAGTCACATAAAAAGAGCCATCATAAACGTATATACATTTATGTGCCCAATCACTTTTAAAATGCACAGCATTCACCAATACTAAAGAAGTGTCTTGAGTAATTGAATCTGTAAACAAAAATTGGAACATAATCTTTTTACTAATCCATATTTAATTATTAACAAATTATTCAAGTAAATGACCTTTGCAGGAAAAAAAACCTTTGATTTTGTTATTTGTTTGGATTAAAACCCAATTATTTAAATATTGACGCTGTCGTTCTGGGTCATTTCTGAAATCTAATTTTTCCATTGAAGATTTTAAATATTTCTTAGAGTTTTCCACAAAACTATCTTTAACATCGAAATCTGTATCGACAAACATTCCGGTTGCCAGCTTTAAATTATCATTTGCACTCTAAAATAGGATAAAGATGTACATATAACCATATATTTTTTATATATTAGGTCACATTTTATTATTTTATAAACTTTACTGTTATTTCATTATGATATTAAATTAAAAAAGGTGGGCAAGTGGGTTTCACTCTGTTGTACAGTAGCTTACAAGTAGGTCACTGTTGTGGATTGTGTTAAATTTGAATTTAATGGTATATCATTGTATAGAAGAAAAACGATTCTGAGCAAAGACATATGATATTACTAAGTATATTTGATGATATTATTGTGAATAAAGTAATTTATATATAACCTATTTTCAATCCTTAGCTATAAAAGTTGAATATTTTATACATTTTTAACTATACAATAATTATTAAATTTTAAATTTGATACATTTATCAAAAATCGAACCTTAAGTGCTTATAAAAAAAAATTGTGCCTCTGTATTTTTAATATTTTTAAACTGCTATTGTAACAATATAATGTCAGGAGACTTATATTTAATGTTCATCTTTTCACGGCCCAACAAATAAAAATCTATTGATATTTATAGAAAAAAAAAACCAAAAAAATTGAAGCTCAAAATTGTTTGGTAAGCAGCTCAAAATAAACATTGTTTGATAAGCGATAAGACAAGCCACGCACCGATACCGACACCGCGTAATAGCGACCAGTACCTACCCGACCCACCTGCGGTGAGCGTGAACGTCGAGTGTTTTCGGTCGTTTTTACCATCTTATGGTTTTTTTTGGTTCTTTGTTTTCACGTTGTTGTTTTACCGTTTGTACCCCCATTCGTCGTCACCGTCACCGTCAACGTCACCGTCACCGTCGTCACCCGTTAGCGTTAGTGCAACACCACTGCCGTCTCAATAACCCGGTTTTTCTTGTTTATAGTATTAATCAAAAATTATTGTGAATTTTTTATTAAGTTATTCCCCGCTGGCCAGCACTCATTTGTGCCCCAATTATTTCTTTTGTTGCTTTTTAGCTAAAATAGTAGTCCGTCAAACCACGGCAAACAAAAAACCTCGAGCTTGATTTATTGTAACCTTTACCCACAATTACAGTCCACTTTATCCTCGAATTACCGAACAAACATGGTTCAAAAATGTTTAATGTATAGAAAATTAGGATATTATAAGCATTCAGTCAAATTTTCATGTACCGTATACAGTTATACGTATTTGAATTACAACAAAATAATAGAATCTGTAAATGTAAGTTGATTTGCTTATAGACATTGTTTTTTCTTTTTATTAAGGTAGAAAAACTTATGAATTATGAGGAACCGTGTATTACAATTTAGAATCTTAGATTTAAAAGTAAAAATGTTTTTAATAAGATCATTTTAGATAAAATTGTTTCTAAAAATGACTTTCTAACTCAAAATAATTTGGTTATTTTTGTGATTTGTACGTGTTTTGTCAACAGTTGAACTTTAAATGCTTATAAAAAAAAATTGTGACTGGAGTTTTAGTATTTTTCAATTGTCATTGTAACAATAAATTAAGATCCTATTGTATTCGTTTTTCAAGTTTTTTACTCAAAAAATATTATATAATTGACATTCATAGAAAATTAAACTAAAAAAATTCGAAACTGAAAGTGGCCGTAAACAGTTCAAAACAAATCGAAATATTTTTAAAATTTGATCGTATATAGAACACATTAATATAAACATTCATTCATAATTTTATGTATCTACAGTCATTTGTTTTAGAGTTACACTAAAAACCGAAATCAATTTTATTGATTTTGCGTAAAAATTCCCGTTTTTGCTTCATTTTTTTGTTTGTTTTTCATGTCACTATTGAAAAAAAGATACTGTTGAAGAAAATCTAACAATTTTTACTATACTAAAAGGTGATGATAGACACAAAAAAAAAAATTTTAATTAAAAAAAAAACAATGCATTGTAAAATCAATACATTCATCTCTCAGCTCAAAATCTAAAATAAATTACCGTGATATTTGGGAATAAAGTAATATTCGATTGCCTTCAATTTCATTAATGTAAAATTAGTTAACAGTAAATAATATTTAGATATTTGTGTATATTATCATAAAAATACATATTGATAAATAATAAGTTATTATAAATATAATGCAAACTCACTGTTAAGTCTGCCAATAATTGTCTATAAGCTTCCAGTATATGATCAGTTTTCCAAGAAGTTTCATTTAGATATATAGTGGCTACTATTTCATTAAATGTTATATTAATTTATGTAATTATTGTGAATAATGTAATTTTTATATAAAATATTTACGTGGAACATTGTTTAAAATTTTCAATCCTTAGCTATAAATGTTAAACATTTTATACATTTTTAACTACAAAATAATTATTACATTTTACATTTGATAAATTT
>NC_042495.1:95295481-95304126 GCF_005508785.2 Acyrthosiphon pisum
GACGGATTAGATCACGGAATTATATCTATAATTAATACCTGCATATTAGCATATTATCAAAGTGTTTTTATTGGTAAATATTTCAATTGAATAAATTGAAATAACGAAAATACGTAAATTGAATAAAAATTTATTTAAGGTAGACTTTTTTTTGTAATAGTATTGAAAAGTAATGGTGATTTTTGTATTTTTGCATTACATTTTATGTATAGAAACAAATGTATGGATTTCTAATTCAAAATAATTTGCAAATGTTCACTGTGATTTGTGAAACTATGACATCAGATGATCGTAAAAAATCTTGTGAATTTTTCGACTAAGCAAAAAAATGTTGTGGAAAATAATTTTAAAAAAAAAAGCTGGACAAGTGGGTACCGCTCTGCTGTACAGTAATTGTCAAGTATGTCATTGTAATGGATGTGTTATATTTGAATTCATTGATAAATCATTGGAGACGAAAAACAATTCTGAGCAGAGACGATGAGTTAGCCTGAGCCTAGCTCAGTGGCGCCAAACACGTATGCCTACTGGGGTAAGTACCACATAACTTTTTTAGTTGGTGGGTGGGTAGGTGGGTGACTGCTTTGTGCTTTAAGATCTGATTGATCTTGATAAATTATTACTAAATACATATACAATATCGTAAAAATGATATTGCATTGAAACGCTCATAAAAAAATATTCTTGCTTTACGCTAAACTTAATTGTTTTGTTATAAGTAGTATTTTTTTTTGGAAATCTATTATAAAACTTTCTTATCTTAGCTATATGAAAAAAGTAATATACATAACTTATTTACGTAGAACTTTGTTTTAAATTTCCAATCCTTAGCTATAAAAGTTGAATAGGTATTTTATAAATTTTTAACTAGGTACAAAAGAGTTAATAAATTGTATATAAATGTTGTCAAAATTTAACATTAAATGCTTATAAAAAAAAATTGTACGTATGTTTTTTTAATATTTTTTTAATTGGTATTGTAACAAAATATCAGGAGCCTTGTATTAAATTGTCACGTTTTTTTATCCAACAAGTATATTTTATTGATATTTATGGAAAAAAAACTAAAAAAATTGAAAACTGACATGTCCGTGAACAGCTCAAAAAGAATCAAAATATTTTCAAAATTTTATGGTGTAAAGAAAATGAAAATATAAACATTCATTAAATTTTCAAGTATCTGCAGTTATTCGTTTTTGAGTAACAATATAAAATAACAAAATCACTATATGAGAAATCGAGTGAATATCCAATATTGTAAAAATACGAATTTCAAACGCTCATAAAAATTTAATTTGATATGCTTGTAGACATTTTTTTTTTGATAAAAGTAGAAAAAGTTATGAAGAACCTTGTATCATATTTTCAAATTTTAGATTCAGAAAGAAAAATTGTTATGAATTCTCAACTCATAATAATGTGCTAATTTTCATGATTCTTCCTATTTTATCAAGATTTGAACTTTAAATACTTATGAATAAAAATTGTGACTAAGGATTTTTAACATTTTTAAATATCATTGTAACAATATACTAGGAGCCTTGTATTAAATGCCCAAGCTTTTTTACCCAACAAATAAAGTTTTATTGACATTCATTTAAAAAAAGACTGATAAAATTGGAAACAGAAAATGTTCCTAAATAGTTCAAAACAATTCAAAATATTTTGAATATTGTTTCATGAATAAAAAATGCAAGGATAAACGACCAGTGAAAATTTCATGTATATACGTTAATTTGTTTTAAAGTTATATCAAATACCAAAATCGATTTTATGGTAAACCAATTTTACGTAAAAATTCCCGTTTTTCCTTAATTTTTATGTTGTTTTTCCAGGCTGTTTTGAAAACTATTGGAAATGTTTAAATTTGACCTACTAGATTCACTTTCCCATCGAACAACATACCATTGAAGAAAATCAAAGCAGTTTTACTGCCCCAAACCGTGATGACAGACACAAAAATAAAAAAAATTAATTAATAAAAAAAATAAAAAATACACATCATTGTAAAATCGTTCCACTCAGAATCTAAAAAATGTATTTCTGATTTTTTTGAACTAACATTTATGAAATTTATAAGAAATCTTGTATTACATTTTCAAGCTATTTTACTAAGTGAAAAAGTTTTCATCAAGAATAGTTAAAAAAAAATTCCAAATTTCTAAAAATTTCTCAAGGTGGGTATGATTAAGTTCCAATTTAGACAATTTGCAGTTTTCTAGTAGTTCTATTTTAGTTCCAATTGATTTATTTTTAGTCAGAATTTCATTAAATTGTTTAGATATATTATCTAACTTACCGTTTAATCTTAAATAATGTGAATTTTCCTCACGAAATTGATAAAAAGGTGGTTTAATTTTGTTTTGTGAAGATTTCATTTGAAAGATGGATTTGATCATTTTGTCGTCCAATTTATCAGAAGAGTAAGTTAGTGTCCTCTATAACAAAATAAAACAGAGGTATAAAAGTAATTAAGACACGTACAATTTAAAAATAAAACGTATAACTGTATAGATAGTCGAGAAGCATACTATACGAACGTGCATCCGTTACGACAGTTAACTATCAACCGATAGTTATTGGTTATCGCTAGTCACTACGCGTTATGGCTTTGTTGCATTACCTTCTTAATTGATTTTAATATTATATTTTCAGTAAAAAAAAAATGTATGAATTATTAAAAATTATGATTTAATTAACATAATAATTCTATTAAATACATTGATATTGATCGAAAAAATACTTTAACTGCCAAATAAAATTAAAGCATATTAATTCAATATTCAATTTATAAAATGACCAACTTCAGTCTCTTAAATGTTTGATTATTTTTAATAATAGGTATTAGCATTGAATTATAGCAATTTGTATATTAAATTATTCTTATTACAAATTAATATTATAATATATTAATATTGTAATATGTAAATTAGTTTCCTTATTTTTCAAAATAAATAATTTTTCCTCAATTTACCAATATTTTCTACTGGATTGAGGATAAATCATCATTATACTTTTTACTTGTAGTACCTAGTCTATTAAAAAATATTTAAATATTGTATACATTTTGTAACAGATTTACGATGTTAATTCAATAATACATACTCAATAGTAGGGATCAAAATGCCGGAAAAATTCGGGAAAAATTCCGAAAAAAAACCGTTTTTTTCCCAGAGCCTCGGAAAACGTGGAAAAATTGGAGGATATTTAAATAATACATTTCCAAAAAAAAACCGAAGTTTTAGGGAAATAAAAAAAAAACCAAATTTGTGGAAAATTAAAAAATTGTATTTATGCTTAAAAATTAAAATAATCTATGTAAAAAAAAAAACCATTTTAAAAAAGGTGGGTAAGTGGATGTTGCTCTGCTGTACAGTTGGTTAGAAGTGGGTCACTGTATAATGGATAGTATTAAATTTGAATTCAATGATATAATATCACTGTATAAGAAAAACGATTCTGAGCGGAGACGGTTTGGTAGCAGTGGCGTCATTTTGGGGGGGGGGGCAAGGTGGGCATTTGCCCCTGTCTGATTTATCTGAAAAGCAGCCCAATGGGCCGGTGTCCGGTTTTTGCCATTTAACCATTATTATATTTTATTAGTGCAAAAACATGATTATTTTTATAATATTTTCAGAAAATATGTTACAGTCTACCTACTAAGAAATTATAGTCACAATATGATACATTTTTAATTAATAATTGATAGTTGGAATAAATTTATATTTAGACGTATGCGGGACGTGCGTGTATGTTTTGTGTGTGCGTGTGTGTTTTGTTATGAAAAAGGAAATAGGAACACAATATTGTTGTATGCACAACAATAATAATAATTAATATCATAATCCCATATAGTTTTATTTTTAAAACCTAAAATTATTACAAATTCTAAAAACAACAATCGATTTACACATTACTATCTTACCTATTTAGTATTTATCATTGATCTCAGACTTCTGTCAACTTGCGACAGACGACAGTCGCTTACTCGTTTATCACAATTCAGTATTCACAGTAAACTTTTCTGTATTTTGTTAATATTTAGTTCAGTAACCGCTTATTCTATATTAATTATATTCGTGAGTTCGTGACGCGTGTTCTCATTATTATTTTGTTATGGAGAAAACGTTTCTTAAAAAAAAAGTAATGGGTGGTGTGGCTAAAAACCGTCATGCGAAAAAAATAAATCTACAACAAGTCGCCCAAGAATCAAAAATAATTACTGCATTTTTTAATAAACAAACAAAACCTGAACCAGTAAGCAAGCAATAATAAATAAAAAAATTAGTACTTAAGATAATATTAATTTCTAAATTCGATTTTATGTACCTATCTTTTAGATTGATGCACAATTAATACAACAACCTGCAGTTGTATTACAGTTGGACAAATTAATCGAAGAACAAGAATATTCAGTTGATTATCCTGTAAATGATTATTTTTTTTTATATTGACTGAAATTATAATGTTAAATAATAAGTATACTGTATACTTATAAATATATAATATGTTTTAGGATGATCACGATAGATCTGTTAGTTTGAATATTGAACAACCAGTTCCATTTACAAATGAAGATGATACAATGGACAATATGGTATGAAATTTTTTAAAAATTTAGTAAAAACAAAATTATTGTAAATATCAATCTATAAACACATTTTTAACTTTCTCATTATTTTAGGATGTAGTGCCAAGATCAGCAGTTGATGTTTTTATTCCTACAATTGAAAAACAACACATGTGAGATCCAGTAAGTACCAAACAAATATACGATAACTTGCTTACATTATGTTTTAATTTAAGGATTATTTTCATAGGTGAAACTAGACCTCTAAAACGTGGAGTGCTAAAGTATTAAAAACATAAGATTGATGGTATTTAATTATAATTATGATAGTTCTTAAAAAAATAATGGTTCTAAATTAAAACTTAAGGAGATTACTTTTAGGAATAATTCCTTAACTTTCTGTTAATCCAAACAAATTATTTTTAATATGCATAATACATTTAATATTGTTTATAGAAAATAGGTTTGGTACGGGGTACTATTTATTTATTACAAATTTTAAAAATCAGCACATTTGCTTTACATAACTAAGTAATTTTATGTGTGATTAGGAAATAAAAATCCTTTTTATATTAAATATTTTTATTTTTATATATTTAATGTAAAAACTTATTAAAACATAGGTATCAAATTATATTTTATTCATAATTATAGTCAAACAATTTATTTATATTTAATTGTATTTTTATCAATTTTTTGTATTGAAAATTATTATTTATAGTACCTGTATATTTTATTTTATATTTGGTTGTATAAAAAAAACCATTATATTCTGCCTCTGGCCCTCTGAGTGCTGAGTCTGCCCCCTCTTAAATATATCCCTGCTCATACCATAAATAATTACCTAATTTAAAATAATTGAATAAGTTAAAACTAACATTTACTTTTTGTGCTTAGGTTCGATTGCCTACAAATGCATTACAAGAAAATTATGATATTTCTTTATCAAAAAATGATGAACTAGTTCAGCCAGAAATGTTATTCCCTGCTACCAATGGTCGACAATTTACAAGTAGACATTATAAAGTTTACAACTGGATAGAGTATTCTGTATCAAAAGATGAAATTTTCTGTTTTCAATGCCGTCATTTTTCTGCCAACATTATAGCCTCTGGAAAAACTGCTGGTAATTTATGTTTTGTTAATTATGGTTCAAAATGTAAAAATTGGAAGGAACAGACCTTATCTTTGAACAATCATCAGAGATGTAAGACTCATGTTATCTGTGTACAGCGTTGGAACGATTATCTTCTAGTTCAAAAAAACCATTCACTATCTATCGCTAATCAAGTTAATAACGTACAACAACAAAATATTATTGAAAATAGAGAACACTTAAAATTCTTACTAAAGGCGGCACTTTTTCTGTCAAAACAGGGTTTAGCATTTCGTGGACATAATGAGTCTGATATTTCTAAAAACAAAGGGAATTTTTTAGAAATTTTAGATATGTTTGCTGATGATAAAATAAAATTACGATTACAGGCAAATTGTCAGTCTAGGTATTAGACATATTATATACTTATCTATGGTATTAAAAAAAAAAAATTGACCTATAATAGGTACCTGTAATAAATTCCAAATTAATCATATCACAATATCCATTAGGTACTTATAGCGCGTTATACATCAACAACAAACCGTGATAGTGTGATACTATCATAGATATATAATATTATACTTTAGAAGTTTCAAGTACCCACGAATAATATTATACAATTATAACAAAATAATTAAAATAGTTATTCTAGGTTTTTTAATATGTAATTTCGTCTAAATTTGAAATTAAAATGACTATAAATCTGTATTTTTAAATGTTAAAAATTGTATACGTCTTATTGTCAATTTATATTTATAATAACTAATAAGGTATTATAGTAACTGGCTGATAGGTTTATTAATTATATTACAGTAACTATTTGATAGTTTTTATATTTTTAAACTTAGTGAGTTGGTAAAAATTAAATAATATTAATAACTACTAAATTGTATAATACTATAATAATTAATAATTATTAAATAACAATGAAAAAAATGTTTACGTATTTTAGTATTTACGTGAAGATTATGTAAGTTACGGCCGTGGCGACTTGCGTTATATAATCCGGTTTTATGCAGTTATTAAAATATTTGGCGTCGTTATCATTACTATTTTTTGAAGTTTCGTGGAACGGCTCACGCACACTAATGTTCATTTACTTTACCCACACATACACACCACTAGACTAGTAATGTAGATAATTGCCTATACACAACTCCTTAGAAATTGTAGTGCTGCAGCACCCTTAACAAATATTTTATATGCACACCGAATTATAATTATTGAGCTAGTATCCATTTACAAACTATTTAGTATTTAATAGACTATAATATTATCCTTATTCCTTAGTATTTGAAGAAGAATAACTAAGGAAGTTTTCGTTAAAATTTCGATCACGATACATCAATATTTTCAGAAAAATTATCTGATTCCCATTTTTGCTTTAAAACATATAGGTTTTCATTTGAAAAACAAAAGTTAGTATCGCCACAGGATACTCCTTTAAATGTTGTGAAAAATCTAAGGTACTCGAAATTATCGTCTTTACTGACACTTAAAATTCCCAAAATAAAATTTGAATATATGCATAATTTAAGCATAAAATGGGGTGAGCATGCTTAAAAAATCACCCTGTATAACAAAAATAATATCAAAACATTTTATAAATTGTAATATTTTTCGTAACCATGGATAAATATTTTTTTTACAGTTTGATTTGATTTGAAAATAAATAGTATTTAAATATATTATATTTTACTGCTAACAATACATGAAAATATTTTAACCACTGTACCTATAAAAAATAAAGATGGTAAGTACTATTGCTATATATCTATGCTAAATATTATTTTTTAATTACAAATAAAATTACTTCTATCTCTTTTCAATCACATAATTATAATATCTCTATGTCAGGACCTAAAATACATCTGATTTCAGGGGACACACCACACACTAATTAATTTAACTGTAACTTTTGAGCTTTGACAGTTTTCTATAGCAAAAAAAACCTGTTGGGGTTCTAACACACAAAATCCCCCCTTACCACTTTTATATATCATTTACCCTGTAAGTGAGTTAGTGAGGTAATTTTTACCAAGAACGACCAAGAGGATGTTAAGTGTTTTGACGATCCGCAAGCGCGCGGCGTTTAAGTCACGCCTACTACCTATTCGCAATTCGCAACCGGCCGACTGCAGCGACGAGTGCTTGTTCGGGAGCGCCGTTTATTTGTCTATGCCCGAGTAACAATTTCATGGGGTGAGGTCGGTTAAACAGACCGATAGGTGTATGGAGGGTGCTAATTTTATTTTGAACTGTTTTTAAACTTTGTATGGTGCCTAGTCCGTTTGATTGACCCAGGGGCGCCATTTCAGTTTTTTTTAAGGTGTGCAAACAATTAAAGAGGCCAATTTTTTCCCACCTCCAGGCCAATCGTTAAAAAAACGTTTCTAGTGTTTTCAGTTTTTCATTACAGATTCATTACAGTATCAAAAACATACTTAATAAAAACATATTTTTATAGTTAACACATTACATTTTACCGTTCATACATTCTGTGAATATACTGTATATATATACGTATGTATATACTATATAGTGCGTATAGTAAAGATATTTTTAGATAGAATAGATGCATATTATTATTATTATGTCTTTTGTCTATCAATAACTAGGGGCGGACTGGCCTAGGGTGCTATACACCAAGTAGCACCCCGGGCCCCCGTTTGTATTTATGATCCGGGCCTCCGATTACCACAGTTGGTATACGGTATAATACTGGTAAAAATAATACGTTTCTCCAGCACCGCCCCAGTTTTTTGTTTGTGGGGCGAAAACTAAACTCGTACAAATTTTAAAAATGGTCATACTAATTCATACTAATTGCATACTAAATATAAGCACAAAAAAAAATATGAAAATCGTATGGGGGGTGCTGGGGTAACGTACGTCAAAAAAAATGATTTCCAATATATTATTTTTCCAAAAGAATAGGAAATTATTATTATTATTATACCATTCCGTATCTCATAG